>NW_025741763.1:0-2819 GCF_021292245.1 Micropterus dolomieu
CAGCTATTTTCATAATGGCTGAACTTTGAATGTCCTGCCTGCTAACGTTGTTCTCAGGTGATGATGTTAAGATGATTTGATGTAATTGTCTACTTAGGTCTGTAGTTGATGACCAGTGTGACACGTCCTAATTAAAAGCTCTGAATAATCAACCAAAGTAGATGAGGTTTGTTGATTCTCAAGCTGGCAGTGGGTGTCTGTAGGTCACAGTAAAGTGGAATAAGCTAAAGTTCAGTATCGTAATGTAATGCATATAGGTCAGACATTAAATTTGGGTGACACACTTGGTCATTCTGAGCATGAAAACCAATGGCCATGTTCTTTACACTCCAAACCAATAGTTTGGTTTAGTTTATTATTGAGGAAAAACGTTCTTGAGGAAAACTTTTAAACATGTGTTTATTTTTTTCTTCAAGGTGTAGTTATTACTGAAGCTGCTATTATTATTGATGCTGTTATCTTTATCAGAAGTTTGTGTAAGATGGTCACGTTCAGTAAAATGCAAATACACTCAGATTGAAATTGAGTTCTGTTCTCTCCCAGGCGCTTCAACTTGCCCTACCTGATGAGGTCTGCACGTCTTTCTAATGCAGAACTTGATGAAGTCAAGTCAAGCTGCAGTCGGTTGGAGAAAATGAAGAGATGGGAGCAAATGCTGTTTTGGCCAGACTGGCTGCTATGGCTGTTTGAGTGCAGAGGAGAAGAGTGAGAGAGAGTTTGATTGGAGTGAATCCAGAGCGTTGTCTCACCGACTGCACCGGAGAACCTACAGTGCTGCAGGACCCAACTCGCTGTGGCACATAGATGGGAACCACAAACTCATCAGGTACATGCGGATGATAAATTAGTTACAGTGAGACTAAACACTCAACTAACAGAATCATTTACAGGCCTCTTCAGTGCAAGCTTTTCACTTTAAGAGTGAATATTCTGCGGGAAACACTGCATTATGTACAAAATTGCACTTTGACTGCACCCCTATATTTTTGGCAGGGGTAAGCATAGTATCCTGAATTTATTAATGTAATCTTAACACAGAATAACAGCTTTTTGTTTCGTTTGTAGATGGAGAATAGTGATCCATGGCGGAATCTGTGGCTTCAGCAGGCCGGTTGTGTTTTTGCAGGCTTCAGATAATAACAGAAGTTGCACAGTGTTTGACCAGTTTGTTCAAGCCACTGCTAGGTATGGAGTCTCGAATAAGGTGTGACCATGGGGGAGAAAACAATGCTGTCTGCTTGTTCATGAACATTTACCGTGGATTAGAAAGAGGAAGTGCCATCCGGGGCAGAAGTGTCCATAACCAGCGGATGGAGAGGCTTTGGGGAGATCTCTGGAGAGGTATGACTAATGTGGACCACCAGCTTTTCACCTTCCTTGAAAATGAAAGAATCATTGACTGTACCAATGAGCTGCACATTTCAGGGAAATCTCAAAGTGACAACAACAAGGGGTTAAAAACAGTTCCAAAAAATAACAATCGCAATAAAACACCGTAACAGAAAATTTAAAACCATGACTGTTAAAAGGCTCACAGATGTGTTTTTGTCAGTGTAGTTACTGGGTCAGTTGCAGAACACAGGCCCTCCTCCAGCTGATAGAGAAGATCTCTCCTCTCCCATCTGTCAGTATGAAATGTGAATGGCTGCAAGACAAAATGGATAAACTGACAGCACGTGTGTCTGATTGCAGGTTTAGAGACAAAAGTGAGTGGAGCTAACTTTACGTCCTATAAATGTAGCTACATAGCATTATTAGTGACTCCTGTTGCTGCTATTTTTATTTCTGATGCTGCTGCTATTAGTATAGATGCAGATACATGTTGAACTACGCACTTTACAATGCTCCAACCACACCATGTTCACTCCGCCTTTTACTGCCACACTGACAGCTTATTGCTCGTATTTTCCTCTGCTCCTCTTGCTTTCACATTCGCTTGTCATTTTCTGCTGCCTGTCACGTAGGTGTCCTTTGCAGAATGAGGAGAGGGAGCCAACTGTTAAATGTTACCGTGCTCACACTGTGCGAGTGAAAATCATTAGTTGCTTTTTTATATACAGTCTGTTAGTTGCACATTGATAATAATAACCCTGTGAAGTATCGATTTATGTACTTTTTTCCCCACCCCTAGTAACCACAGGGGTCTTGATAAACATTTCTTTTCTCCTGTAGACTGCTGTGTGCAGTGTCCAGTGCACAGAGAGAACTTCGCAGTGGGAGAGCCATTCAGACAGCTGCCCTGTAACCACTTCTTTCATTCAGAATGGATAGTACCATGGCTGGAACTGGTGAGTCATAACAAAGAGAGTTGAGCTTTTGTAAAATAAACTCACAAAACAGATCCTTAATGGCATTTAATAGTTGATATGATATTCACAGTGCTCATTCAGGCATTAGGACCTAAAGGAATTTAGAACATGCTACCTGGTAGAAACATTTATGTGGGGTCGACTAAAAATAAACATTTCCTATTGTTTATTGTAATGAAAGAACAGTGTTTCCCAGTGCAAATACGTGACGAATTAATGTGTTCTAGGAGAGGAATGGAGGTTAATGGCACTTACAGTAACAAACAATAAGCACGTGTATATATATCATTTTGCCAGCTTTACCTTTAGAATTGCCTTAAAGGAATGTGAAATTACAATCAACTAAACATTATTAGATGCTAAATGCAGAATTAGTTCACCCATGTTGAAGTTGCCCTACTATACCAGTCATTTAACATTAGCAGTGTGGGATTTTGCTGAGGTATATTTGACTTACCAGACAAAGGTCACAGAACAGCCTGAGCATCGTGTGCAATAGGACTTAAATAA
>NW_025741764.1:0-4124 GCF_021292245.1 Micropterus dolomieu
AAACAGAGACCCCTCCCTCCAACCTCCCAGCTGGTTTCTATAAAGATGGCTCCCTCATCAGGACTGAGCCTACAGGTCACATGACCATCCACCATGTTAACAAGTCTGATGAAGGCCTCTACAAGTGTAACATCAGAGGTCATGGAGAGTCTCCATCCAGCTGGATCTCTGTCACAGGTGAGGAGGTTACCTTTGATTTCAGGACTTATTTCATCCAGAGATTCACCTGACCAGGTGGATTCTCTCTACAGGTAAACCTACAACCTCATCTCTGCCCACATCCGCAGCTCTGCCCACCCCGACAACCCCGCCTCCTCCAACACCCCCTGCCTCAGCCCCCTTCCAGCTTGTGTTCAGACTGATCTGCCACCTGGTGGTCTTCTGTCCGTACTGCATCTCCACTGTCCTCATGGTGTCTTTATATCGACACAGGGCCACAGGTAACACTGAATCATTCACTGATCTTACAATCAGTCAATTCATAAAATCAATCAATACATTTATCAGAGAATTTTATCCAAAGCAACTTACAATTACTACATATGTCAGATGTCGCACACCTATGGAGCAACTAGGAGTTAAGTTCCATGCTCAGGGGCACATTGGTGGAATTGAATCCAGGTCTCTCACACCAAAGACATTTGTCTTATCCACTGCACCATCACCACCACCATCAATGACGTCAGTGATTGACAGTTAGATGAAGATAAATTAAGTAAATTTTCTTTCTAACCTGCTCTGAGTGCAGGACATGACCTGCCAGTCTCTATGGTGATGACCCCGTCTACCCAGGCTGAGGAGGGATTGGATGATGACTATGATGATGTCACCACAGAGCATCACTTCTGAGCTGATCCAGTGTGTTCAGTGTGTTCTGGTTCTTAATGAAGCTAAAATGTTTGATTCATCAGCAAATAAACCTCAGATATCACAAACAGCAGAGGACCCAGATCATTATCAGGATTAACTCTGTCAGGTTTAGTGAAGCTTTATCACTCAGAGAAAGACTGACTGTGGTGAACTTGATTCATGATACAGACCCCTGGACAAATGGACAAAGCTGTCGACATGTATTTGGTCCAAATAAAAGCTCAGGTTCAGGTTCAGGTTTGAGTTTTGTTGTTACTCTTGCTTGTTTGGTTTAGATGTTTTAAAACAGGGTGATATGTTTACTTTAAAAGTTTTCAATAAACTTCACAAAATTGACCAAACCTCAGTCTCTGGGTCATGCTAAGTTACAAGTTATACAGAGGATGTATCATGTTTTTGGGTTTGGTGTAACGGTAGACAGAACGGACCCAAACGCGACGCTGAGGGTTTGAAAAGGAGGTTTATTGAGGAAAAGGGGGACGAGGAGGGACGGGAGGAAAGAGGGGGAGAGGCAGACGAGGACGCGGGGGACCGAGTAGCTGGAGGAGCGGAAGGTGCTTAGGCTGGAGGTTCGAGGCCGGCTGGCAGACGGGGAGGAGAGGATGCAGTGACTGGGGACCCGGCGGGGTGCAAGGGGGGGAAGCCGGAGGGCGTCGTGGAGGCGGCGAGAGGAGGAGGCTGGCGTGCAAGCCCGGCTGGCCGAACTGGGAGGCAGAGGTGAGTGAACCTGGCAGGAGGAAACAAACAGACAGGGTTAGTAGGTAACTGGGACGTGAAGCAAAGGGAAATTTCAAAAGAGCCAGAACGAAGCGGTGACACCAAGTCAGGAGCTGCGACGATCGAGCGAGGATGGAGTGGAAAGCCGGGGTAGAAATACTGGTTGTGATGAGGCTGATGGCTGGCAGGTGCGGCGACAGGGGATGGAGGTTAACGAGGTGCAGGTGTGGGTAGCCAGCCGGGCTAGAGAGGGAAAGAGAAGGCACAGGAGAAACCAGAATGCGAGGGAAAGGAGAAACAGGACACTCACCAACAGCCGGGCTGTCACCGCGACATTTGGCTTTTTATTTGTTCATCTTTGTTGTGTTTCTGCCATTTCCTCCTGTGTTTATCACTCCCCGCCTCCTGTGTTCTTGTTTTTTTGTCAGTTGTTCGTTTGTTTCTGTGCTCTGTTTTATTTAAGTCGCCCTTGTGCGTCTTTGAGTTTTACTTCCTGGTTTGTTTTGGAGTTGTCTGTGTCTGGTGTCTTTGTCTAGCTTTGTTTCCTGTTCAGTCTTATTAGTCCCATGTGTCTCACCTGTGTTACAGTTACCCTGCCCCCTCTATATAACGGTAGGTTTGCTTGTTCCCTTTTGTCGGATCCTTGTAGCTTGTTGTGCTCTTTCAAATGTGTTCCAGTTTTTAATCTTGCTTGTTTTGTTTGTGGATCTTTGTTGCACTTTTGCCTTCTTTTGATTTTGATTGGCTGTTTTGATTTTGTTTCTTTATGGATTTGTTTGGACTCAGTCACTCTCTGTGGCACATAGCCTGTTAATAAAAACAGTTTGATCATATCTAATAAAGAAGTGCTGACTAAGGGTAAAACTTCTTTAAGCAGCCTAGTTGGGATGGGGACTTAAAAGACAGGTTGATGCTTTAGACATTTTTGAAGTTAGCTGGTAAAGATGGAGGGAAACAAAGCAGTCTAGACATATATCTGGTTTTACAGCTGTTTCTGAGGTTCCTGATTTTGGAGATAAGTTGTTGCTAGTTGAGGGCAGGTCTTGCCGAATTTTGTCTCTAGTAATTTAAATTTTATGATTAAAGAAGCTCATGAAGTCGTTACTAATGATGGCTTTAGGAATACATGGTTCAACAGAGCTGTGACTTTCTGTTAGTCTGGCTACAGTGCTGAAAAGGAACTTGGGGTTGTTCTTATTTTCTGCTATTAATGTGGAGTAATACGCTGCTCTGGCATCACTGAGGGCCTTCCTACATGTTTTCTTGCCAGATTCATCGAGATTCTTTGAAATTGGTGGAATAGCATTTCCTTTCCAAGTTTCTGCAATGTTTGCTTTCATTTGTGAGTATTGTCAGTAATTTTACAGGCCTGCGGTTCTTGTGAATCTTTTGGCTTCAAAGTCAATGTTCTGCAGCCATGCCAGAAAACAGGGGTGAGGTTGAATGATGATGTCCTTTATTTATTGCCACATGATCTTATGTTTGTATTACATTAGATACAACCAGTGGTCCGTGTGGCAGCGACCACAACGACCAGTGTGGCAGCAGTGGTCTGTGTGGCAGCAACTCTAGACTGTGGAGCCTCGTCTCATGCCCTCTCTCGCCAAATTAAAAGATTAAGTCTGGTTCGCGATGTCTTCTTCATACTTGACACTGGTGTTTTTGAATTGAATAACGGCAACCATGCGCATAAAATACTATCTATTCATTTCCAGGCCATTTTATCAACTTAGTTAGCCATTTAACTTTGGAAAGTCTTGTTTAAGGTTTCAAAACTTAAAACCTCCAGAATTTTTTATGTTGCATAGGGTATCTTTCCCTAAATAATGACATTTGTTCCTCCAAATGAAATTAAATAATATCTTATCTAATTCTTTGTATATTTCAGTAGGCATTTCCAGTGATAAGGATACATAGATCTGGATATTCCCTCAGTATTAGATAGTAGAACTTCAGTGAAAGATGCCTCATCCACCACATGTTGAACCTTTTCTCATTATTTGTTTAATCGTAGGGCTGAAGTTTAGGTTATTGCAGAGTTTTTCATTCTTATCAAACCCAGGTATGTAACTGGGTTCTTCACAGGGATACCAATAACTTCTGATAGTTCACATTCCTTAAGTGGTAGCCTCATAAACAGATTTGTTCAAGTTCATTCTTAAGCCTGATACAGTAGAAAATTCCTCAACACATTTAATTGCTTTGATCCATTCCTCTCTATTAGACAAAAAAAAACACCGACCAGTGTGGCAGCAGTGTGGAGCCTCATCTCATGCCCACACGCACAAACACACACACAGCAGTCCAATACTTGCCCGTGATGTCTGCGATATTGCAGCAAAGTTTGAGTTTCAATAGCGTGAAAAATGCCACCAAAGACTATTGCTCAAGGAGAGATGCAATTTCACCCTTTATGATAGGTATAATATTTAGGTGTTGTTATTTTACGCACTGATGGCCGCCGGCACACAATAGCAAGCATATTATCACATGTAGCGCTGTACTAATTGGAGGATGCATCAAAAAGCCAATAATGC
>NW_025741765.1:0-6159 GCF_021292245.1 Micropterus dolomieu
CAAAGAAATATGACCACATTACTCCTATTTTAGCTTCATTACACTGGCTCCCAGTATGTTTTACCAGTATGTTTTAGAATTGATCACTTTTAAAGCTCTTCATGGCCTCTCGCCTTGTTATATTTCTGACCTTTTAGTCCCATACGCACCAGCACGTACCTTGAGATCCTCGGGCAGAGGTCTGTTGTCTGTTCCAGAGTCTCGACTGAAAACTAAAGGGGACAGAGCGTTTGCTGTCAGGGCCCCGAGGCTCTGGAACAGCCTGCCCGAGGAAATCAGGTCGGCTGAGTCAGTGAACTCTTTTAAGTCCCTTCTTAAAACATACTTTTATAGGAGAGCTTTTCCCGATCTTATTTGACTTTATTTTATCCCTTTTATTTTATTCTATTTTACTTATTTTATATTTATCTTAAACGTGTATTTTAGTCTTTTCAATGGTTTCTTGCTTTTATCTTGTATTGTTTTTGTATTATAGTCTTTACACTTGTTAAAGCACTTTGTAACTTGTTTTTGAAAAGTGCTCTACAAATAAAGATTATTATTATTATTACATACTTGTTTCTGCTTTTCTGTTTTAATCTCTTAGAATCCTGTTAAGAACTTTCAATTGCACAAATTTGCATTTTTATAAAATGAAGCCTACAGCTGAAACCAATAGTTGATTCATTGATTAGCTGAAAAAATGCTTTTGCTGCTTTTGTTTTGTTTTATATCAGTGTAAACTGAAAGTCTTGGGCTTTGGTCTTTTGGTTGAACAAAACAAGATGTTTGAAGATGTCGCCTTTGCTATATTTTGACATTTCATAATCCAAAAAACTTACCGGAAAAATCACAAGATAAATTGATATTAAAAATAATTGTTAGTTGCAGCCCTAATGGTGGAAAAACAAATACAGACGAACTGTTTCACTGTTGTAAACAGAGAGCAGCTGAGGTCATCTGTAATATTTTCCATTTATCAAACTGACCGTAAATCAGTCAGTTTGACATAAAGTGAGTCACATGACTCTTTCAGGGCAGGCAGGTTTATTTGTGTAGCACATTTCAACAACAAGTCAAAGTGCTAAACATGAAACAAAGACTAAATGTAAAAGCAATATAGGGTAATATAAAAAGACATTTTAATTCAACTAAGATAGAAAACAAACAAACAGACAGTAAAAGTTACAATGCAGTGTAAAATATTAATCTAAAAGCCTGGAATTTAATAAAAGGCAGGGGCAAAATGAAAAAGTCTTCAGCTGTGATTTAAAAGAAGTGAGAGTTTCAGCAGACCTGCAGTTTTCTGGGAGTTTGTTCCAGATATATGGAGCATAAAAACGAAACGCTGCTCCTCCAGGTTAAGCTTTGACTCTGGGGACAGAGAGCAGACCTGATCCCAGACAACTTGAGAGGTCGGATGGATCAGAAATGTATTTTGACCCCAAACCATTCAGTGCTTTATAAACCAACGGCTGTATTTTAAAAATTAATTGACAGACAGGAAGCCAGTGTAAAGACCTCAGAACTGGAGTGATACTCCTTGTTGGTCTTAGTGAGGGCTTGAACAGCAGGCTGACTTTGTAATTGGCTTAATGTGGCCATGACTATGGATTTGGCTTGTGTTTTTTAATTTAAAAACAATCAATCAATCAATCAATCAATCAACAGTGAAATGCAAAGCCCTGTTCCGGTTTGTTTAAACCCTGACTCATAAATGCACCTCCTGTATTTCACCAGCAGAGGTCATTAATGTTCTCTCTGTTTCAGCTGCAAGTCATCATCACTGTTCTCCTCTGTGCACTTTGTATCTTCTCAAAAAACACAAGTAGCCTGCTTTAAAATCCAGTTACTCACCCCGAAGAAGACGTTGAAGCTGATGAAGAGGCACCTGAGCCAGGGGTTTACCAGAGGCATGTTGCTGCTGCTGGTTAGAGGAGAAAAACATCCAAATGGACAGTGATGTTGACCTGAGTTGACTGTTGTTCGGAGCAGGTTATGAAAGTGAAACGAGGAGACAGATGATGGGCAGGGCTTCCTGCAAAAGATGGGAGGAAGAGGAAGCTGCTTCAGGATAAGATATTGAGGAGGAGAAGAGCTTCACTCTCCAAAGAACAATGAAATGTCTGTAAAGAGTCTCATAGTAGTTATCCAAGGTGGGTTAAAATCAAGGGGATCTGGACTGGGTTGAAGAGGCTCGAAGATTTTTCACCTCTCATCCAAGAGGCTTCTTTAGCTCTGACTGACTGGAAGGACTTGAACCGGGAGGACAGATGGATCGAAAGAGGACTGAAAAAAAACATTTACACCAGAGTAGAGAAACCATCTCTCAACATGGGAGGACGGCTGAGACACCTCACTTACAATGCTGTCCTTTCATCCCTTCCCAGGAAACTGAAAAAAACGCTCACATTTGGCCTCATGTGACAATGCAATACAATAACCAGGAGCAATAACGAACCAAGCGGTATCCATCACCTTCATACCGACCCCACAGTGGTTAAATAACTGGGACTCCCTGCCAGTCAGTCGGAAGTCTTGGATGAGAGGAGATAATCTTCAAGTGTCTTTAACCCAGTCCAGTAACCCTTGATTTAACCCAGCCTTCAAAAACTATGACCTGGATGACTGAGACTCTTCACAGACATTGTAAAAGTGGATTTTTCTGTTTGGATTTCATTGAGGCTCGTCTCCTCCTTAATATCTAATAGGATGTAATGATGATCTAGATGCTGAAATTAAAGTCTGGCGTTGATAATGTAAAGGATTAATCACCAGAGCTGTGGACTCGAGTCACGTTCAACTTGCCAAAATCAAGACTTGCAACTCGTGACTTCACTTGGACTTGAGGCTTTTGACTCGAATTGACTTAATACCCTCCCCAAGTCCAAATATAAATTATGATGTAAATAAAAACTATGAAGCCCATTAACACTTAATTTAATTCATGAAATTATACATTAGTTGTGTGAAACTGAGCCTCAGCCTTTTTCTAAAAGCAGGTTAATGCTTTAATCAATAATTTAACTCTTGTTAAAAATAAGAAATTGTATTAAATTTGGTGAAGAAAACATTATGACTTGTTTAGGACTCGAAACTCAAAGTGTACTCGACTCGGACCTGCTTGTCTGGACTTGGGACTTGAGTTGAAATTTTGTGACTTTGTAAAACAAGGATTTGGTCCCATCTCTGTAAATCCAAAAAAACATTCCTGATGATCAGATGGGAGCAGACAAATTAAACAGAGTTAAGCATGCAGCTGGAAACCAACCCAGTTCATCCAAAACTGCTGAGGTTGGCACACAATGACAGAGACAACAGCTAAATTAATTTAAAAAAATAAACAGATTAAGAGGCAAATCTTTAATATAAACTGAAAACAGACTTGTTAGCTCCTTTTTAATCGGCGAAATCAATTGTTTTTATTATTATTTTATGTGGAGATAAGGGCTAACGGTTGTTGTCAGTGGCGGCCATTTTGCCACAGGTTTAACTGTTTTAACTTTAATTACGTTAAGCTAGTGGTTATTTCTAACTGCCATAAATGTTATAATTGACTCATAATTACAGCTACGGCCTGATGTGAATGCTTCTCCCCCCGCTTTACTGCGAGTAATTACTGTTTGTGTGATTTAACATATCACATTGTATTTTGATTGAGACGGTATAAAGTGACACGGCATTAGCATAGTTAGCTAAATTAGCTGTAGAGTAAATAACAAGCTGCTACTTCAGTGTTGCTAGCTGAAGCTGCGGTGCTTTTATCACTTGGGAATCATATTAAAATTTCCAAATTTCCATCATGAATAGTTGACGTGGACGTTTCCCCCACTTTGCTGCTTCGGGTTAAATTAGGAGTTGATGTTATGTTAGCCTAAACGGGCATTAGCATGTTAATGTAACATTCTAATTTTGAGCATAGTGGCTATATTAGCATTAACAAGCGTTAATGCTAATGTGGCTATATTAGCATTAACGCTTCTGTTTGAGGTCACGTTAAGTTATTATATCGTGAATCGAAGTGGAGATTTTGACTTGTTGGTGGCTCAACGTAAACATTTTGGGGGACAGTTTGATTATTTATAAACTGTAACTTTACACTTTTATTTTTATCGATCAGTAGCTTTGTTGTTATAGTCAACCATTAACGTTACTGTAACGTTACCGACACTGCCCGGCTGCTAACATGGCTAAAAAATATAACAAACTGACAAATAAAATCAAATTAACAAGGAAACACACACACACAGAGATTTATTGTCATCAAATCTTGACTAAATGTCCTCTTCCTCTCTCTTCATCATCACCACCAGCCTCCACCTGAACCACATCTCGCCAAACACCTCCCTGTTGTCTCTGAATGTCAGGCGGAGCTGCTCCTGCTGCATAGCGGCTGTTCCTGCTATAACCAGGCCGCTGGAGGACATCGAAGGGCGGGGAAGGAGCCTCGCGGGGAACCGGTGTTGGAGCGTCTCTCTGGAGCTCTGGCGGCGTCTCCTCCCTCATGCTGCGGACCTACAGATAGAAGTACGGAAATATACACCGGCTGCTTTCCTTGATGCATTTTAATAACAACACTGAGAGAATCTGCAGGACCCGATTTATTTCAGTTTGAGCTGCAGAAAGGAAGAATGGGTCGCAGAGGAGGAGCAGGATTTCTCACCATGTTTCTTGTCTTCTGTCTAATATGGACACAGCTGCTGATCACAGGTAAGCGTCTGTTATCTCAATATTGCCTCCAACAAGACATACTAACTGCAAAAGTGCACAAATGGCACGATGGTTTAGCTATTTCTTTAGGTAATTTAATAGTCTTCTCTCAGTTGCATTATAAAAATGACCAGAAAACGCTGGTAACATTTGTTTGTTTTTAACCCCGAACATCCGTGTTGCTCCAGATAAAATAAGCAAAATAACATCTTTAACTTGTGATGGCAATTTAAAGGTATTTTATCATATAGTTTCTATTTAATTCTTAAATAATATTTGTTACAGCCTAATACAGTATGTGGAGAAATGCCCCCAGAATATGCTGTCTTCTCGTGTGTGTTTGTGTTTGTGTGTGTGTGTATAAAATATCCTACATGGTTGAAGAATTTGCCATAAAGTAGCTCAAGATAAAGTCAACATACATTGATGATCATTTCTACTATTGATACAGGAATAGTCCAAATTCAAATGTTCAGTTCTTAGAGGTCATACATTCCCCCCCCCCCATGTTTAAATGAGAAGCATAAATCTTCACACTGAATCAGCTGGAACCAGATAATGTTTGTGTTTTTTTATTATGAAACTGGTGCTGAAGACCTTTCCTGTGGATAGACCTCCTGAGGTTTAAAGCTCAATGCTTAATTAACAGTTAATATTTTAACCAAAACAACAGATTGAAACATTTTAACACCTCTTATGATTATTTGAAACTGCAGCACAATAAACACAGATAAACCCTCTGCAGCCTCAGGGCTGTTAAATGCCACGTTTCCTGTGTGAAAACTCAGAAACTGAATCCAGGTCAGACTAAACCACTAGACTGAGATCTTATAAAACTGAATGCCTAATTGGCTCCCAGGTGCAGCTCCTTCAATGACCGTTAGATGCCGACTGTATTGATGTGCGTGCAAAAAGCCAGTTGTTACTTGCTCTGCGCCCTCGGCTCCTCCCAAGCCCCATCGCTTTACCCAAAATTAGATTTTCTTGCTCCAGATAGTTGCAGTCAGTAAACCCTTAACTCCACTGGTGCTTTCAGAAGGCTGTGAGTGATGTTACACCCACTTCAGTCAGCTTTTTAAGTGTTTTCCTTATCAGGCTAAACAGTAGCACACGCCAAATTAATAGGAAACTTGATTTTTGTGTGGCACTTTTTGAAACATAGAGCATAACAGAGTGAATCATGCATTATACATTTACATCTTTGTGAAATGGCTTTAAAAAACTTTACAGAACACCAGATGGATCATTTTTGTAACTGCAGGAAGGAGTCCACGTCTGTTGTGATGCACCAAACCACTTGTTTCATGCAATGGTTTTATTAAGTTCCTCAACTCATGCAAACCAGTCCTCTCTTTCCCCCCAAATTTAAACTCTGTATGCCACACAGAGTGGAATTTATGGGAATAATTTTTATGTAAGATAACATGAGGCGATGGACTGCAGTAGTACTAAAACAGTCAGCAGCTCACT
>NW_025741766.1:0-1090 GCF_021292245.1 Micropterus dolomieu
CCCAGCCGTTAAGAGGCCAGTGTTGATCAGTGGCTGTCCAGGCCTTTCAGAGCCACTGACACGCCGGCAGCACAATGATGATGTCACTGATTCTACTGCTGGCCACCCTGGGGCTCCTTGTTCAGGGTGAGACTCTCTTCTGAAAACTTTGCTTCAGGATGCAACCAGGTTCACCACAATGATGTTCTGCTGTGATGGAGAAACACTGAAACAAGCAGCATTTACCTTCTTCCATCTGTTCTCCATGTTAAAGAAATGAGACTCTTCTGTTTGGATGTTGATCATCTTTCTCCAAACTGGATTTGTCTCAATAATCCTTCTCCTCTTTTTCATGTTTTCCAGATTCATCAGGAGAAATCATCCTGACTCAGTCTCCTGGAGCTCAGTCTGTTGTTCCAGGACAGACTGTCTCTCTCAGATGTAAAGCCAGTTCAAGTGTTAGCAATGAGGTAGACTGGTACCTTCAGAAACCTGGAGAAGCTCCTAAACTCTTGATTTATCATGCTACAAACCGTCTGTCTGGAGTTTCAGATCGTTTCAGTGGGAGTCAGTCTGGAACTGACTTCACTTTGACCATCAGAGGAGTCCAGACTGAAGATGCAGGAGTTTATTACTGTCAGCAGGATTACAGCTTCCCGTTCACACAGTGATACAACGTCGTACAAAAACCTCCTTCAGCTGGAGAGGAACTGATCTGACTCACCAGCTGCAGAGTTATAGAAACACTTTAGTAATTTACTGACAATAAAACTTAAACCAACATATTAACACTAGTTTTGATCTGACATGAATTTTCACGTTTCCTTTATAAATTAGATTTAAAATAAATCAAATGGAACTTGAAATTCACACGTTTTATATTGAAGTCACACAGATTTCAAACTTAAACACACATGTTGTATTTTGAGACAAAACTACTAATTCTGACACTGTTGTGATATAATATGCTAATAAGTTCAATTCAAATGCACTAAATTCATCATAGACTTTATTTTAATCAGATTCATGAAACTTTCAAGACATTAAACCCATTTCAACATGAGAGTTTCCACCAATAGCACTCTTCATTTATAAGACACATATTGTAAAT
>NW_025741766.1:1110-4363 GCF_021292245.1 Micropterus dolomieu
CTGCTGGCCACCCTGGGGCTCCTTGTTCAGGGTGAGACTCTCTTCTGAAAACTTTGCTTCAGGATGCAACCAGGTTCACCACAATGATGTTCTGCTGTGATGGAGAAACACTGAAACAAGCAGCATTTACCTTCTTCCATCTGTTCTCCATGTTAAAGAAATGAGACTCTTCTGTTTGGATGTTGATCATCTTTCTCCAAACTGGATTTGTCTCAATAACCCTTCTCCTCTTTTTCATGTTTTCCAGATTCATCAGGAGAAATCATCCTGACTCAGTCTCCTGGATCTCAGTCTGTTGTTCCAGGACAGACTGTCTCTCTCAGATGTAAAGCCAGTTCAAGTGTTAGCAATGAGGTAGACTGGTACCTTCAGAAACCTGGAGAAGCTCCTAAACTCTTGATTTATCATGCTACAAACCGTCAGTCTGGAGTTTCAGATCGTTTCAGTGGGAGTCAGTCTGGAACTGACTTCACTTTGACCATCAGAGGAGTCCAGACTGAAGATGCAGGAGTTTATTACTGTCAGCAGGATTACAGCTTCCCGTTCACACAGTGATACAACGTCGTACAGAAACCTCTCGCAGCTGGAGAGGAACTGATCTGAATCAAAAGCTGCACAGAAACCATAACACTAGGTCAGGGGTGTCAAACTCATTTTCACAGAGGGCCGCATAAGCAATACGGTCACCCTCAAAGGGCCAGTTGCAACTGTAAGACTGCATAAACGTAACTAATCCTTAACATATTGTTAAACAATTGTCTCTTTATTTCATTATGTATTCAAGTTAAGGACATTTATCAGATGTAAAAATATAGCCTTAGTAAGAAAATTTCTCTGTGTTATTATAACATAAGTAAATGAATTTATCAGATTTAAAAACCCTCATTACTTCATCAATCAAAGATCAAACATTTCAAGTAAATAACAAAGACAAATATCATCAAACATAATCTTTTCACTTTTTCACAGTCCAGAGGTGCAGAAAGCTGCTAATAACATGAGGGACAGATGTGGCATTTGATAAAACAAATAGTCCAGCTGCACACAGCCTTGCAGAGGGGATACATCCAACTAATGAGAGATAGTTTGATTACCTGGAAAATGCAGACGTATAGGCTACTGGAGCCTAAGCCTAGTTCACACTGCACAATTCTTAGCCCGATTTGCCGCTC
This sequence comes from Micropterus dolomieu, assembly GCF_021292245.1. Taxonomy (NCBI): domain Eukaryota; kingdom Metazoa; phylum Chordata; class Actinopteri; order Centrarchiformes; family Centrarchidae; genus Micropterus; species Micropterus dolomieu. The sequence continues at coordinate 2,283 of NW_025741766.1, forward strand.
GGCGACCGTCAGGCTGTGATCGGGAGTAAATCAGCGGTTGATCGGTGTGAACTACTCAAAGACGCATCAAAACGCCTCCTCAACACATTTCTGCCATATCGCCGACATCTGCCAGATATCTAGCACGCCAAATATCTGGAGGAGTCGGCCGACTCGACATCCACATCCAGCCAATGAGAGCAGGCAGCTGGCAGAGCAGGCAGCTACTTTTTCACCGCATGTCAAGGCATTCACAATTTCAAACGTCTTTACAAACGAAAGGTCTGGTTACATTACAATGACAATGAGGTTTGATTGTATTCATGTTGTGTAGATTGTTGGATTAGTTGTCATTTATTTACCCTTGTGGTATTCCATCTACCATTGTTGGTATTTGATAAGCATTGTTACCTGTGGAAATATTTGTATATTATTAGTATGTATGGTATGAATGTGTGGTTTTGACTTGTGCATCCACTGTTTCTAAATGAGGTATTGTTATTATTATTATTATTATTTTTTTAATTATTAATATTTTTTCTTTGAGATTATTGATGAAGGAAGCAGCTATTTTTTGTATGTATAAATTCTTTGATAGACTGGGGTGGGGTTTAATAAGTTTTACTTCTTCCCACTCCATTTCAAGCATAAGTGTATAAGTTATTATTATTGTGTATCTTTTCTGTTGTCACACTATTTTGCTTGAAATAAATAAATAAATAAATAAATAAATACACTTTTTACTCACCTCCGGCTTTCTCTGTAGCTCAGACAATCCCTGCTACCTGCTACCTGCGTGTCCTAATGCATTCTTTCACCCAGATTCTTTGTCTTTGTAATTGCTATCTTTATAATAACAAACAACAGCTGTTTTGTCTGTAGGTTTGCGTCATTTCCCGTTTCGTGTGTTTTTTTGACAAAACGTGGTTTGGAAACCAGCATCAGGTGACAGAGTCATTGTCAGCTCGTGTAGTGTGTGACCCCCTGTCACAGATCAGTCACGTAGTGTGAACGCCACAACGACTTCAAGACCCCCGTCACAAGACGGCAAGTTGTGCAGTGTGAACGGCACGGCCATCGGCCGACGCTGTCTGCCTTAAATAACGTTGATCCATCATCACTGATACTGTCTCATAACACAAAAGACATAGGCCTAGCCTACCGGGTTTTCTCCTTGAATCACAAACATGTATTCACTTTCCCACCATTGATGAGTTTGCCTTCCTTCTGCATAAAGTTTTCTGGTCTTGGACATTTAGGGATTGTTTGTATACATTTCTCATCTCCACTTGTCGGAAAACCACCGTAGTGGGTGTGGAAACATCGCAATCTAGTGGCGGGATGCCGTCACTTCTCGGGTCACGAATCGACATGCATTGTAGGAGATGTAGTTTATGGCAGCATAGACGTTTATTTTCAGACAATCATGAATCTTTAAAACTTTCACGGGCCACATAAAATGATGTGGCGGGCCGGTTTCGGCCCGCGGGCCTTGAGTTTGACACATGTGCACTAGGTCTTTCAATATTAATACAGTATAAAAGAAACAACAGCACAACAAAAGTGTAACAAAATCATAGAAATTCATCATGTGAAAGAATTACTGTCTTGTTGTCATTGTTGAAAGTTTTCCCTCTCCTAAACAGGAGCAGCGGCCAGAGCCTAATATCTAACACTAACCAATTCTTCTTCTTCCTTTTTAGTCTAGCCTTACTAGAAAACTACAGAGTGCTGGTGTTGTAAAACTGTAACTGTATCACTAATGAAATATTGTGGTGAAGCAAGACACTGGTTCATGAAAGGTTTCACAACACACCCTCACAACTTTTGTCAAACATGCTCAATCTGCCTAAGACACAACACAGGGAGGGGATTACAGGTTTCATTAGCAGCACATCCACCAGCAGATGAACCGTTTAACCACCTTATGAGGGAGGTTTTTAACTAAACCCAAGCAAAAGCAAAAAAGTACTGTTGATGATAGTTGATATGGTTCCAAAATGAATAGAAGTTTTTCCCTCTCCAGCAACAAAGCCGATGCAGTCTCCCGCCAGGAGGTTTTGTGGTGGTTGTGGAGGCTGAAAGAGCTACATGGATACATA
>NW_025741767.1:0-4539 GCF_021292245.1 Micropterus dolomieu
TATTATTTGTTTTTGTTTAAGTTTATGGACAAATAGCCACTACACATGGATTGATGATTGATTTTCAAATGATAGATGCTGCTTGATGCATGTAGCCTATACAGATGCAGCGACTGGCAGCGCTTTGTGAAACAGGCCGTCGCTGTTTTATAGAGAGACTATGAGGATGAATTTGACTTCCAAAGCGTTGTCAGTGTAGCAGCAGCCGAATGTGTGGGCTCTAGGTTTATTTATAGATCGTCTGTTTTACACTCAAGTGTTGGGCAAATTTCATACACTGAGTGTTGCGTAAGTTGGTTTAGAGTAGGGCTGTGGGTGAGTGTACAGTATGTAAATGCATGTGTGTGTATCTGATTCTGCGTTTGAGGGAGGTAGGTTGCAGCTTTGTGGAGGCGACTTATGTACCATCTGTCCAGGAAATGAAGCAGGGTTGGAATGAGAACACAGTCCAACTACAAATGTTATGCCTAAAGACGACAGTTGTGCCCAATATTAAGTGTCATTGTTATGCTGACTTATTATTTTCATATTATAGTCATATATTGGCAATAACAAGAAAACCAACAATTTCAATAATATATAACTGAATAATTTTGTTTAGCCTAAATATTTAACTTTTTTATAGCAATAAGAAAAGAAGAAGAAAAAATGAAAACCTATTAGCGATTACAAAACATTTAGTGAAATATGTTTAATCTGGAAATATCTTCAACAGTAACACTACTATAAATGGCTCAGCCGACACTGTTCCATAAGTCTTGAGAATAGCTCAGTGCAATAGATGGGGGAAATTGTGGAAGTTTTCTATTGAAACAGACACGGGTTCAAATCCCATGAATGTCTTTGTCTTAATGGAAACGAAAGCTCTCAGGGATTGATTCATTACAGTACTTTAATGAATTGTATGCTCTCTTCTTATATATGTTTATAATGAAGCCTAGAGGACACCCATCTTCCTCATAGGCCTAAAAATGTACACACATACACATGAAGGGAATATCAAAAGTCCGGTCTTTTTCATGCTCTGCTTTGTCCTTTTACCTTTGGGTGACTTATATTGTTTTGAACAGATGGGTAATCTGTGAGAAATCACGTCGCATCTGGATAGTTCCAACAACATAAGTTGCTACCGTAGTTAGCAACGGTGCTTTTGGGAAACGTACCCCAGAGCAGCCCTCGGAAATTCTGTCTTCAATCAGGCAGAAAATTCATTGTCCCAAATATGAAATTGCCTTTGTGACATTTATTTGTCCATTTATTCTTCATTACCACCCTAAAGGCGTCAGCAGTTTTTTGTTGCTCATTCTTTTATTTTATAGTACCTTGAAGACTGTAGACGTTAGGATGGAGGCCTGGTGATTTAAAGCCAAGCTGAGTTCATAAGAGATATAAAATTCAGATAAGATAGAAAGATACATACATATGATATGAAGAGTCTGGTGTTGGTGTTTATTGTCCTTAAACATCTGTAATCATAGTTTAAAAGTGTTTGCAAACACTGGACAGTGTGTCTAAACTTTCAAATGCAAGATTTTTCCTCTACTCTCCACCTCTCAGGTCAGCTGCGTACTCTCATAGCGGAAGCCCAGTCGAGAGGCCTGAAGTTTGTTTACGCCCTCTCTCCTGGTCAGGACATCGTCTTCTCTTCTTCCTGTGATCTGACACTACTCAAGCGCAAGCTGAGACAGGTATATGAAACTGTAAGGTACTACAATACTACAGGAATGTAACTTTTTGTACTTTTTTTGAGTCTGTCTCTTTTTCTCTCACCTCATCTCTCTCTCCAGGTATCAGACCTGGGTTGCCAGGCTTTCGCCATTCTGTTTGATGACATCGATCATTCCATGTGTCAGGCCGACAGCGAGGCCTTTTCTTCATTCGCCCATGCTCAGGTCACTGTAACCAATGAGATGTATCGGTTCTTGGGGGAACCACCTGTCTTCCTATTCTGCCCAACAGGTGGGAGTGCTGAAATATTTGTGGTCTACAGAACCTTATAAAACTTGAAATGGGCAGTTTAAAAATATGTAATATACCTCTCTTTCTCTCTCCCTGTAGAGTACTGTGGTTCTCTGTGTTCTCCCAGTATATCAAAGTCTCCCTACCTGCAGACTGTTGGAGAGGACCTGCTGCCCGACATAACTGTGATATGGACAGGTGAGACAAAAACACATATAAGCATAAATATGAAATGTTAATTGATAAACTAATATATTTCACTAATTATAATTGATACAGTGAAAAACACTTTAAACATCTTCTTCACTACACTGTATAATGTGGCTCTATTCTGGCAGACATAAATCTTACTGTCTTAGTACAGTTTCTTGGCTAATAACACATACACACTGGCACACCCGGTTCCCATGGTTCACAAGTACAGTGTTTATTTTCACTAGTGAAACATGTCAAAATTGAAGGCGCTTTCTTCATTTATCACTCTGCCGAAGCACACAGTGCATTTTTCCCCAGATTTGGCTGTCATATGAGGTAGTGGCATTGTTTACTTTGGACTGAACATTTGTGTAGTTTAGTTTATTGCATATTTATAGCCACCGTTTTCTGATGACTTGGATCTACTGTCCAACTTTCGGAGAACTTTTCACTGTGGGAAATTCACGGAGACAGTAACATAGTTGTTGTGGTTTGCTTATTTCATACGCAACATCTGCCCTCATTTGAATTAAGAAAATAGCTAGACTTCCTCTGATTAATAGCATCTTGTGAAACCTGATCCTCCACCTGGTCAGAGGAAACATTCTGTCTCTGCAGCAATCGGTTTGTTTAGTAATGCTCCAGTGGCCTCTCGATGCATGAATACCTGATGGTTATCAGATTTCAGCAACCATCCTCACATTCAGAGATGATAAAGTCTTCAGTAGTGTGGAAGAGGTCAGACATACTTTTTCAAGTGGACTCTGAGGTCTTTCGATGAATGTTCAGATGTCTTTTTCTTTCTTGTGTAAGAAAACCAAAATTAAAAGGACAAGCTTTCCAAAGTTCAAATACACTGATTGGTCTAAAATTGTCTTAGGAATAGAAAGGTGTCCTACACTGCCCTGTTTGTTTTAGGATTGATAAAATCTTATTAATAACTTTTTCCATGGCCTGGCTACAGATTTCTGCGCCAGCTCAGGAAGTTCAATCTGCCTAAGGAGCTGCTGATCCACTTTTACACAGCCGTCATCCAGTCTGTCCTCTGCACATCCATCACTGTCTGGTTTGGATCTGCCACCAAAGAGAACAGGGACAGACTACAACAGTCAGTCAGGACTGCAGAAAGATCATCGGTGCCAACCTGCCCTGTGTGTTAAAATAAATAAATACAAAAATAAATAAACAGTATCCGTGTGTGTGTGTGCTGTGAATTTAATTCATATTGTTCGTCACAAAATTTAAATAAAATAAATTATGAACAATTACTAAAATACCAAACAATGAAAATAATAATATGAAATTTTTACAGCACTAAATTATTTAATATATTTATCAGTCTAGACTGAGTTTCCACTGGTTGTCCTCAGTTTTTGGAATAAGGAGATGTATTTTGCTGCAATGATTTGGCATTCTGGCATTTCTCCTAGTAAATAGGGGAGTTTCTGTGTGTCTGATTTAAATTTGAATTTGGGGTATATTTGGAAAATGTTTGTGACGGGTATTTTTCTCATGCCAACGGTGGCTGTGGTGAGCTGCTGAAGATCTATGGTAGAATTAGCTTTTTTTTGTGGATAATGTAAACTAACTGTTCAAATAACCTTGTGTGTTAGATCTCTCCCTGCTCCAAAACAGCTGATTCAAACTATCAACTCGTTATGAATGCTGAAGCAGTCTAAATCATCTGTGTTGAAGCAGGGAGAGATTAAATCATGCAGGACAGGAGGTCAGGAAAGGACAGGGTTAGGAAACACTGCCACGAGTTTATGCAATGTTACTACAAGTAGTAAATCAACTTCAGTTCAAATAACAGCCAGCCAAGTCTTTGCATGCTGTTTAAGCGTGAAAACAGCTACATCCAACAGCCTGAAATAAACAACAAACGACAAATAATCAACCAAAGTGTCATAGTCAAAATATTAACACAAATGCAAACCTATGCCCTTGCTAAATGCTTTACCAAAAACGTTTAATAAAGCCGAACACACAGTAACTTATTTGTGTGATTTAGATGTACAATATTGATAGCAGTAGCTATTTTGACGGCAAACACATACAAAGATCCATGCATTCAGACTTTTGTCAGTTTTGGATAATGCTAAACAGTCATCTACCATCGCCATGATTTGAAGTGTAGCAAAAACGTCCAAGAATGTATCGAGTGTGTTATTTATGGTTATTTCATGTCCTGACAGTGGAGCCGACCTGCAAGCAGATCCTGCACCGGAGGCAGCTCCCAAGTGGATGTCTGCAGCCAGACCCCTCTCAAATTTTGCCAGATTTCAAATGGAATATAGATTTTAATGTTTCTTTCTGACGCTCCTTCTCTCTCTCTCCTTCTCTCTCAATGCAATTTTGCTTTATTGACATGACATGAAGAACAAT
>NW_025741768.1:0-2384 GCF_021292245.1 Micropterus dolomieu
ACCACTACAGGTCAAAATCTCCAGGATACCTTAAAGTGAACTCAAGACACGGCAGATCCATTAGGCTGTTTTCTTTCAGGTAAATGCTCTTCATGTACAGGCCAGTACAGCCGTCTCATGATCAACAGCATAAGAACTACATAACAACCCATTTTGTTACACAGCTTCCACATAGAGACAGAGAAGGTAGTGACACCAACACTAAAGAAACTCACTGCAGTCAGAGAAGAAGGATCTGCCTGTTTTTTTTATGGTTCACAGCAAAGTAGTCAATCAGTTTCAATGTTTTAATTGAATTCACTGTTCAGTGAAACAGACAACTCAATATTTTAGAAAAATCTAATCTGAAAAAATTAACTTCTACTAACAGTGCACTAGCTCACAGTCTCAGCTTTGAGAAAAAAGTTATTTACATTTATCCAAAGCAATTTACAATTGCTATACATGTCAGAGGTCGCACACGTCTGGAGCAACTAGGGGTTAAGTGTCTTCCTCAGGGACACATTGGTGGATGTGTCACAGTGGGGAATTGAATTAAGGTGTCTCACACCAAAGGCTTGATTCTTATCCTCTGTCCCATCACCACCCCAATTTACCCAAAATGTCAGCCTCTACTGATTGATTTATGGCTAAATCAAATCTTATTGCCACCAAAATAAGGTTATGTCAGATTGATTGGAGCGATAATACAACAGCAAGTCAGTCTGAGAAGGGATTTGAACATTGTTGTGTCTACATCAGGTCATGTGATTCTACCTGTTCTCTGCAGAGAGCTGTTTCCATAGTCCAAAGACTTCTTCAGCCACTCAGGACAAAGCTGAGTGAGGAAAATCTCATTGTGTTTTGCTCTAGATTTGTCAGCATTCCATTTCTCTTTGATGGTGACAGCTTTTGGTTTCAAAGCGATCCATGTTGATGTCTTCAGGTCAAATGCCATGAAGTCCTCTCCATCATAACCATACTGACTAAAACCATTAACCTCTCCTGTCTCCTCATCCCACTCACAGCCGCTCATCCTCTGTAAAACATGGACACCTGAGACAGAGACAGAAACTGAGAATTTGATTATGAGGATGCACAGACGACATCTCCATCTGTCTTTCTATCAATTTATGTCACTGTTTAAAAGTTACATTAGCAGTTATTGTTATGTGACTATACAAGGTGGGTGTCTTCTTTAATTCTGTGCACCTCAAAATTATATACAGAAAGTCAGACCTGTGTGACACCTGCAGACTCAGAAACAGTCCCACCTCTAAATACCTTGCAGATGGCTGTAATGATCACAAGTTTACACGTGTGTACATGTCCATAATAGAAGATATATCTGTTTGACAAACAACAAACAAAGAAGCAAAACATTTTAACAGTAAAATGTAAAATATAACAAACATAAATACTTTACCTCCACTTTGGTTGAAGTGCTGCTTAAAAATATGTATCCTGTCTTTAAAGACGTTCGGTGGATACTCAAAACACTCATGGTTGTAATACTGTAACTGCTGAGTGTCGTTTTCTAAAAGTTTTTCCACCCAGTCCTGTTTTGTTTCTACTTTCCTGATGTTGCTGTCGCAGTAACCCAGCAGAATACCATCAACCACTGCAGCTCCCATGAACTCTGGGAAGTCTGAGACTCCAGAAGATTCAGCTTCGAAATACTTCAGGGAGTGTTTCACTGTAGGACAAACAAGGTTAAACATTCAGTTTACAAAAATGTGTATTCAGTATTATTAGGTTAAGTCACATCAGGCTTATCAAGTGTGTCCAAAGAGCAAAAGTAAAGATTTAAAATCTGATCTTACCCGCTGATGAAACGTGACAGAAGAGAAGCAACAAAAACATCATGTCCATCGTATTTTGATAAAGATTCGTGGCTATAAGACTGAAATGCTCACTGACTGCTCATCTCGGTCTGTGGACTGCGTTGTTTTTCAGGTAACGTTACATTTTCGACCACCCTGGTTTAACCAGTCAGTTTTAAGTCGGATATTTGACGGACATTCACTCAGGATCCAGTAGCGTCTTCTTACTCAGTTTCACCAGTTTGGGTAGTGTAAGGTCGGATCAGCTGAGCTCCGAGAGCTCCTGCTCTGAACAAAGTCTTTATCTCGCCGCTTTGGACGTTTGATCAACACCAACGCCCTTTGGCGTCGTTTGGACCACGTCTATATATATATATAGATATGTCTACATATGTCTATGGTTTGGACATTTAGTGCTGCGCGGTCAAGTTAGCAACAATAAATTTGCATTGTCCAGTTACACTTTCAAAATAAAAGTCGCCTACTTTTAACAATCTGAAACGTCGCTATTTAGTTAAGTTTAGGCACCAAAACTAGGCTACTTGATTAGGTTTAGGAAAGGATCACTGTTTGGGTTAAAAT
>NW_025741768.1:2404-4693 GCF_021292245.1 Micropterus dolomieu
GTCGGATCAGCTGAGCTCCGAGAGCTCCTGCTCTGAACAAAGTCTTTATCTCGCCGCTTTGGACGTTTGATCAACACCAACGCCCTTTGGCGTCGTTTTTGGACATTTAGGGCTGCGCGGTCAAGTTAGCAACAATAAATTTGCATTGTCCAGTTACACTTTCAAAATAAAAGTCGCCTACTTTTAACAATCTGAAACGTCGCTATTTAGTTAAGTTTAGACACAAAAACTAGGCTACTTGATTAGGTTTAGGAAAGGATCACTGTTTGGGTTAAAATAACCATTACTTATGCTTGATCGCTTAACTTATGTAAGTGATGAAGCTTGGCTAATTTTCGCAACTTCTGTAACATAAAATATACATTGTTGACACCGGAAACGAACACTGGTCTTCTGAGTGAAAATTGATCTTCTGGATCACTGTCAACTAACTACCTCATTACATAGACTTGTCTGTGTCCTGTGTGACGCTCCAGTACGAGAAGTGGGTTTGCTTAGGGACCATCTATAACTGACTTTTTTACTGGAAAAATAAAATAGCATTGTTTCCCAATAGCTTCCTTTTCATGTGACCCACGTTTCCAAACATATGTCTAATTGTATTACTACACTGCACAAGTGAGACAAGCCTCTTCGTATTAGATGAGTACTTTGTCCATTTTATATTAAAAAACTACCACAAAATTACTTTTAGTTACTTTTGGATTACTTCAATGCCAAATAGGCAAATGAAGACAAGACAAGTATCATTGATGCATTTCTGCTCTGTGTATTTTTAGAGAAACATAGAATAGCTAAATCTCCTATTCCCCAAATCCATATTTAAATGTTTTTATATGATGAGCTTTGCACTATGTCACCACTATGGCAGTATCTCGCCCATCAATGACAAAAACATTGTTTTGTGGGTATTCTTAATGATATTTAAGTTTGTCATTTGGAAAACCATTTTACAATTTTGATTACTCATTCTGCACTTGTATTAATTTAGCATCCAATGAAAACAATATGAAGCTGTTGAAGTGTTTGCCGGGCCCCACTGATTACTGTACAAAAACACAACTTTCTTCACTGATTCTGGTGAAACTGGATCAGATTTGATGGATCATATTTGATGGAGAAATTATAATAATATAATTATAGTATTTACTTTAAATATGGAGAAAATATATTCTAGTTTTCTCTCCGGCTGCTCTGCCTCAACTCTGTGATTGGAAGAGTTTCCTGATGGACAGATACAGTATATTTACTTGTTGTTGTAAGTTAGTTAACAAGCTAACTAGCTACTGTTATTAGCTCAGTTAGCTGTGCAACTACTGGTAAAATTAGCTTACTCTGCCCGAACTGGGAGATCGGAGCACCGGGGAGTGTTACTGTTTACCATAGACAGTAACATTAGGGCCCGCGTCCACCAAAGCGTTTTTTACCAGCTGAAAACGCCAGCTGCTGTTCTGAAAATGCCCAGCAGGGAGCGCTAGCGGGCGTTTTTTCGTCCTGCTTTGGTTGCTATGATACATTTGTTGCAAGTAGTTGTACCTAACTTTACTGGATGTAAAAACGTCAACACAGAGTAGAGGACTTGCTCTGGCCCTTGCCCTGTATGAAGAGAAGGCTGAAGCAGGTAGAGAGAGAGGAATGAATTGAGAAAAGATGCTGGCGTGAGAAAAAAAACGCTTTGTTGGACATGGGCCCTTATAAAGGTGTTTAAGTTACACAGGGTGCGATGCCTGATTGGGAACCGTAGCCGGGCGAACGGGCAACGAAACCTCGCTCAGCAGCCTCCCAGTGAACACAGCGTGAACAGGGTTATTAGGTAGCTGGTTATGGTAAATAATCTCTGAAATTCATCTGCATGAAAGTTAATCAGAAAAATGTAATATAGCCTACAGGTTTTACTGACTTTTAAGGATTACTAAATGATGTAGCTAGACTGGTAGACCGTAAACGAGTAAAATATGACATATATCAACATATATATCACTTGCACACTCATAATAATAATATTAATAATAATAATGCATTACATGTATGTAGCGCTTTATCATAGAAACTTAAAGCGCTTCAGAGTGAACTAAGTCCATGATCCTTCCCACCAGACGATCCCACCGTCTCGGCGTGGATCACGGACTGTCTCTCAGACATATAGCATGGGTGAAGGCTTGACACCTTCAACTAAACCTCTCTAAGAATTATCTTTTCGTCAGTCCAGACAAGCAATCTGCAATCTGACCATCAAACTACAAACTGACTCCTCAACCATCACTCCAACCAGGGTGGTGAGGAACTTGG
>NW_025741768.1:4713-5441 GCF_021292245.1 Micropterus dolomieu
TTTCTTTTCTTTTCTTGTTAAAGTTAATTTGGTTTATTTTGTATTTATGCTTTACTTGCATTGTCGTTTGTTGGTCACATGGTGTTATGTTCATTTGCATAAGTAGGTCAAGGTGAGAGGTGCCGCAGGCACGAGGGCATATGGTTTTTTACCAGCGTGAGAGAGGCAGCAGAAATGTCTGTAAGCTTGCTTATGTGTGTGAATAAACCTCCTCAAACTCAGTCTTGTTATGGACATTATCTTGCTTTGGTACCTCTGAACCTGCGTAAAGCCTAACCATGACGTAGCCTCAAGTGGCCATTTGAGAAGTTTGTTATTATTTGTTTTTGTTTAAGTTTATGGACAAATAGCCACTACAATAATAATGCATTACATTTATATAGCGCTTTATCATAGAAACTTAAAGCGCTTCAGAGTGAACTAAGTCCATGATCCTTCCCACCAGACGATCCCACCGTCTCGGCGTGGATCACGGACTGTCTCTCAGACATATAGCATGGGTGAAGGCTTGACACCTTCAACTAAACCTCTCTAAGACTGATCTTTTCGTCAGTCCAGCCAAGCAATCTGCAATCTGACCATCAAACTACAAACTGACTCCTCAACCATCACTCCAACCAGGGTGGTGAGGAACTTGGGTGTCATGATTGATGACCAGCTGTCCTTTTCAGACCACATTGCTGCTGTCTCTTGGTCGTGCCTCTTTGCTTTATACAACATAAAAAAAA
>NW_025741769.1:0-2420 GCF_021292245.1 Micropterus dolomieu
CAGGATTTACACCACATGACTGCAACAATGCTTTCCTGGACCACAATATCAATACATGTCCAATACATCTCACTGTTACAGCCCTCCTTCACTTAAAAGCTTGATGACAACCCGCTTGAGCTCCTCCCGCTTCTCCCTCCTGCTGTTGCACGAGTTTAGGTTCACAGTCCCGCTCCCAGTGACAGAAGACGAAGCGATGGTAACATGCAACAACAGCTCTGTGCTTTTCCCACGCACACCATCGCCGGGTTTCCAGGCAGAAAAACACCAACAGTTAGATCAATAAAGCATAAACGCAAAGCTAAAAATATTACCTGTGGATGGTGAATAGGGGATCCACTCTCTGGAAACTTCCTTACCCCTTGAACCCCATCACGGCCTGAGGCAGGATATTACCACGATCGGCGCGAGCGTCTTCGTTGATTGCCCCCCAACACCGGGTCACACACCTGATCAATCCACTGTCCACAGTGCGCTGCTGCTGCCGCTACAGCTATCCTCAGGTTGTGCTGCGCCCACAGACCGCATGGCTGCGCTGCTCGCCTGGGCTTGATGTTATGGTGCGCTGCTAACACGAGCCTCCTCTGATCGTCATCTTCAACAACTTCTTCACCCTGATTCTCTTCCTGGCTCCTTTTGAACAGATGGCACATCATGTCTAAATAAAGACGCCTCCCTTTCCTCTTCTTCTTCTCCGTTTTCTTTGCGTTTACTACAACCACTTCTCTCACTCTTTTTGAACTACGACAAACGTATTCCCACAGGCCCTCTCGATTCAGAGCCGGTGTTCTGTCGATTTATGCTACCTACCGAGATGTGCTACTTAGCGGTTCTGCACATGCGGATGAGCCAAAAGCGTAGTTTGTTTCCACGCCCATAAACCTGTGCAACCTTGCTCTTGAAATGAAGACTTCAAACTGTAACATCTAAGTCAGATGATCACTGGATGGAGCATTTACTGGGGCATGTGCCCCTGTATTCATGCTCTGTGCCCCATTAACAAGGTCCAGACAATAGTGTGTCCTTCAAAGAACGTTTCGTTCATTTGACCTAATCTTGTTTGTGACTCAACGGGTTGTCTCAGTGAGTGATTCGTTCATTTTCACACATGAATAGTCTTGGACTCTTACGTTCACTCGTCACACGGCAGCTGCGTGGGCTCCGTCAGCACAGGAAACAGAATGATTAGTTCACGACTCTCAACTGTGGGACTGTTTGAGTCGTTCATTTGTCACGTGACAGCTATTGTGGAGCAGGAATGAACGACTCGTTCAGCGCTCACATGGGTCTTACTCAGTCTTCGTTCACTCGGCAGGCTGAGTGACTGCCAGCGCCGGAGAATGAGAGGCAGGTCGGCTGTCACTAATGTCACTGGACTGACATTATATAGCTATTTTGTTAATTATGTGACATTTTATAAAGCATAACGTTATTACAGCGCAGTGATGTTGTGCTAAGTTATAGTTTTAACACAGCTGCACCGTAACTTTAGTCCTGCTAGTGTTTACAGCTAACAGCTGATGAGAGTTGTTCTGGGTCCACTTCAGAGCCCTGACAGGGTTCTACCTGGAGCTGAATTACCTCTGAGGTCGTCTCCTCTCCAAAACAAACGGACCCGGTCATTAAAACATTTAAACACAGCCACGTAGCAACGTTAGCGTTAGCCCTGTGATGTGTTTACAGCTAACAGCTGATCTGGTCCGCCAGAGAACGCAACTTAACTTACTTTTTATTTATCGACAGAGCCGTGCTGTTGTTTCACAGCTCCTCACTGGTGAACAACCTGCAGTGCTTGAGATTATTATTAAATCTGTTAAATTTTAATAAGAGTGTGTTTTATTCATCTAGTGTGTCAAGCTTATTACTTCAATATATTCCCTGTAAATCTGATGTTAATATATAGATTTTACTCATGGATAGGCGTTAGGCTGCTGTATGAATGAGCACTTTAGAGATATAGTGATAGTAATTATAATTATATGTATATATGGCTGGTCTGGTAGTATACTCAGGAAAGATTGTGAAAATGTTTAGGATTTAGTGGCTTAATCAAATATTGACAACATATTTCTGTGGTTTTTCCATGGTTTGAATTTGGTTGTATAGAAATTTGGCTTTATAGAAAGATGATCAAGAAGATCAAGAGGTGAATTTGTGCATTATACTTTGTCAATTAGAGCAAACCAGGCAGCCTTCTGTGTTGGAGAACTGCTGTTTTGTTTTAAATCCCCCACTAGAGGGCTGCAGCGCCGCAATAAACATTAATTAAACATACAGTGGGTACGGAAAGTATTCAGACCCCTTTAAATTTTTCACTCTTTGTTTCATTGCAGCCATTTTCCAAAAATCAAAAAAGTTCATTTTATTTCTCAGTAATGTACACTCAGCACCCCATCTTGACAGAAAAAAACAGAAATGTA
>NW_025741769.1:2440-3343 GCF_021292245.1 Micropterus dolomieu
TTTAATAAGAGTGTGTTTTATTCATCTAGTGTGTCAAGCTTATTACTTCAATATATTCCCTGTAAATCTGATGTTAATATATAGATTTTACTCATGGATAGGCGTTAGGCTGCTGTATGAATGAGCACTTTAGAGATATAGTGATAGTAATTATAATTATATGTATATATGGCTGGTCTGGTAGTATACTCAGGAAAGATTGTGAAAATGTTTAGGATTTAGTGGCTTAATCAAATATTGACAACATATTTCTGTGGTTTTTCCATGGTTTGAATTTGGTTGTATAGAAATTTGGCTTTATAGAAAGATGATCAAGAAGATCAAGAGGTGAATTTGTGCATTATACTTTGTCAATTAGAGCAAACCAGGCAGCCTTCTGTGTTGGAGAACTGCTGTTTTGTTTTGAATCCCCCACTAGAGGGCTGCAGCGCCGCAATAAACATTAATTAAACATAAATGGTTCTGATAAATTTCTTGCAACAAGAGCTGTGAAAGTAACTTAAGCTAAAAAAAACTAGTTGCTGATTATTACATTATATTTTTATATTTTGTATTGTCACCTGAATGTTGTGTTTCTCCTTAGACAGTGAGGAAAATAAGTATTTGAACACCCTGCTATTTTGCAAGTTCTCCCACTTAGAAATCATGGAGGGGTCTGAAATTGTCATCGTAGGTGCATGTCCACTGTGAGAGACATAATCTAAAAAAAAAAAATCCAGAAATCACAATGTATGATTTTTTAACTATTTATTTGTATGATACAGCTGCAAATAAGTATTTGAACACCTGAGAAAATCAATGTTAATATTTGGTACAGTAGCCTTTGTTTGCAATTACAGAGGTCAAACGTTTCCTGTAGTTTTCCACCAGGTTTGCACACACTGCAGGAGGGATTTTGGCCCA
>NW_025741769.1:3363-4884 GCF_021292245.1 Micropterus dolomieu
GGTACGGAAAGTATTCAGACCCCTTTAAATTTTTCACTCTTTGTTTCATTGCAGCCATTTTCCAAAAATCAAAAAAGTTCATTTTATTTCTCAGTAATGTACACTCAGCACCCCATCTTGACAGAAAAAAACAGAAATGTAGAAATTTTATTTAAAAAAGAAAAACTGAAATATCACATGGTCATAAGTATTCAGACCCTTTGCTCAGTATTTAGTAGAAGCACCCTTTTGATCTAATACAGCCATGAGTCGTTTTGTTGTTTTCCGTTTAATGTTCTCATTAAATTAGTCTACACACATATTGTTATTTTCAGCTCTGACAGACTGAAAAGACTTCCCACTCGAGTTTCTCTGGTATCTTGTGATGTATTTTCATCCTTAAGATGGACCTTTCTGTCAAGACAAATAAGTAATTGTAATGATTATTCAACATGTTTAATAAATAATTTATTCTTCATGAATTAGTGGTCTTAGTGTGTCGCAATGTGTGTGTTTCCTTTAGTACACTTACATGCAGTACACAGCCAACACTATGTACTTGCTTAGTTCGTTAATTTTGCCAGGGTAATGTCTTAAAAGCCGTGTTTCGACCAAAAGTCCCCAGATCTCTTTTCAAGAAACTAAAAGGTTCCTTCAACCCACTGTTGTGTGCGTTTCCACCATGGTTTAAAGACCTGCAAAGATTAGGCAAATTAACCAGCTGACGGCTGTAGCTGAAGTTGAATAAAAGTTAAATACTAATCTTCTGTCCTGTTACCTCAACGCCTCTTTGTGTTGACTTGTAGTGGCTCCATATGGTGTTCAGGCACTGCAAAGATCTTTCTGGAAGTTTGTTTACAGCATGCTGACCCTGCAATTTAAAAAAAAAAAACAACAAAAAAAACCTTACGATTTTATTATATTTCAAATATTAACAAATATCTGCTGTATTGTTGATCACTTAAATCCTATAGGTGGGTTAAGAATGTAATAGGACACTTGGAAGCACCCGAGATGGCTATGAGTGCAAAATGTACTTTAATGTGAGAATAATACTTTGATGTATTTCCCCTAATTCAGCTGTTAAACGTGTAAACTGTGCAGATAAGCTCCAGAAGTGACTCCAGATAGATAGAAATAGCATTTACACAGCAATCATTTCAAACATACCCCATTTAGTCCATTATTTCATGCACTGACGATGTGTCAAAAGAATTGACTCCTGTTGTCCAGCGGCCTTTTTCACCACTCACTGAAAAGAAAACATCCTGTTTCCACTGACTCATTTCACTTCACAGTGATAGCAGACCACCTCAGGGAGACCCTCTGTCAAAATAAAAACATAACATTGTTACTCATGTTATGTAATGACACGCTATTTTATACTACATCACACTAGGTTTATACTGATACTTAGTAAGTAAAGTTTATTTGTATAGCACCTTGCACAGATAAAAATCACAAAGTGCTTCACAGTAAAATACAATGTATAAGAAAATTTTAATACAGATGAAAAACATAAGAAATAAAAACCATTAAAAC
>NW_025741770.1:0-5670 GCF_021292245.1 Micropterus dolomieu
AAGCCAGTGGCCATAGTTAAGTGCATCCCTGGGGCCAGAGTGGGCGACATTGAGTCTTATTTGAAACTGCTGGCTAAGGATAAATCTAAATACAGTAAGATTGTTATTCACGTCGGCGGTAATGACTCCCGGTTACACCAATCGGAGGTCACTAAGATTAATGTTGAGTCGGTGTGTACATATGCGAAAACAATGTCGGACACCGTAGTTTTCTCTGGACCCCTGCCAAATTTGACCAGTGATGACATGTATAGCCGCATGTCGTCATTCCGCCGCTGGTTGTCGAGCAAACGATGTGGGCTTTGTAGATCATTGGCAGACTTTCTGGGAAAGACCTGGTCTGATTCAGAGAGACGGCATCCATCCAACTTGGGAAAGAGCAGCTCTCATTTCTAGAAATCTGGCCAAGTTTATTAGTGGACTAAATCCATGACAACCCAGAGTTGAGACCAGGAGGCAGAGTTGCAGTCTAACACACTTCTCTGCCCTTCTAATTCAGCAGTTACTTAGTGAAAATCCTATAGTGACGGTGTCTGCACCCCGAACATTGAAATTATTTAAATCAAAGGTAAATAAAATAAAAACCTTATAAAAATTAAAACCACAAAAGCAATAGTGCAAACTAATAGGAAAATTTAATGTGGACTCTTAAACATCAGATCTCTCTCTCCTAAAGGTGTACTAGTAAATGAACTAATATAAGATTATGATATTAATATATTTTGTTTTACTGAAATCTGGCTGGGTGATGGAGAATATGCCAAAATTAATCCACCCCTCCCAGTCATATTAACACTCACATTCCTCGAGGCACAGGCCGAGGAGGTGGAGTTGCAGCTATCTTCGACTCTAGCCTACTAATCAGCTCTAAACCTAAACTAAACTATTTCTCATTTGAAAGCCTTGTTCTTAGTCTTTCACACTCAAGTTGGAAATCACTGCAACCAATTCTTTTCGTTATAGTGTACCGAGCACCTGGTCCGTACTCTGAATTCTTATCTGAATTTGCAGATTTGCATTCTGGATCAGCTGAAGAGTCTTAATGGACTTTTTCGAGCAGCCTGATAATAAGGAATTGCAGTTATCCAGCCTAGAAGCAACAAATGCATGGACTAGTTTTTCTGCATCATTTTTAGACAGGATGTTCCTGATTTTTGCAATATTGGTGATGGTGCATAGATAAGATGCTTGTCTTTGGTGTGGGAGACCGGGGTTCAATTCCCACTGTGAGACATCCACCATTGTGTCCCTGAGCAAGAGACTTAACCCCTAGTTGCTCCAGAGGCATGCGACCTCTGACGTGTATAGCAATTGTAAGTCGCTTTGGATAAAAGCGTCAGTTAAATGAATTAATGTAATACTATGTAGGTGAAAATAGGCGGTCCTTGAAATTTGCTTAATGTGAGACTTAAACGACATCTCCTGATCAAAGATAACTCCAAGATTCCTCACAGTGGTGCTGGAGGCCAGGGCGATGCCATCAAGGGAAACTATATCTTTAGATAATGCGTCACGGAGGTGCTTAGGCCCCAGAACAATAACTTCAGTTTTATCTGAGTTTAACATTAGAAAATTACAGGTTATCCAGGTTTTAACATCCTGAAGGCACATTTGAAGTTTAGCTAACTGATGAGTTTCATCTGGCTTGATCGATAGATATAACTGAGTATCATCTGCATAACAATGAAAGCTTATGGAATATTTCCTGATAATATTGCCTAAAGGAAGCATATATAAAGTGAACAGGATTGGTCCGAGGACAGATCCTTGTGGAACTCCATGACTAACTTTGGCGTGTATGGAGGACTTATCGTTAACATGTACAAACTGAAATCAATCTGATAAATAGGACTTAAACCAGCTTAGAGCGGTTCCTTTAATGCCAATGAAATGTCCCAGTCTCTGTAATAGGATCTGATGGTCAATGGTATCAAATGCAGCACTAAGATCTAATAAAACCAGTACAGAGACAAGTCCTTTGTCTGATGCAATAAGGAGGTCGTTAGTAATTTTCTGAAAACTGACTGAAAATCCTCAAATAAACTATTGCTCTTTAGAAAGTCACACAGCTGTTTTGCAACTGCTTTCTCCATGATCTTAAAGAGAAATGGAAGGTTAGATATAGTTAGTAGTCTATAGTTGGCGACTCACAGGTGCTCACGGGCCGGCCCTGCTAGCAGTGGTAAGAGAAGCCATGCGAGTGAATGATCAGCCCTAGTGAGGTGATGTAAATTGGGAAAAGAGAGCACTGAGCGTTGGGGCACCCTTGTGGAGAGACAGTGGGAGAAGGACAATTGACCCTTCGCTAAGCCATTCCCCGAATACATAGCTGGCCAATCACAGCGTAGTATAGGACTCGCTCTAACTGTAGTCTGAGACTTTCATGGATGCGCTCCATTCACTGTAATGCTAAAAGAGTCGTTTTCAAGCTTTTTTTGGCTGATGAAGATGTGGTCAAAAGCTGTTCCTGGGGCACTTAGTAGTAATAGTTATAGTCGCTACCCAGAGAGGTTGATAGGAGAAGTACGATTTATTCTCTTTCCAAAACCTAAAATATTGTTCGTAACGTAATGTTAGTTAGCTAACACTTGCTAACTTCCTACTGAATGTAACGTAATAAAGTCCTGCTGTTCTGCTTCTTAATGATTGTAATAATGAATAGAGGCCTACCCAGCTTTACAGGAACAGTGTTGATCCTTAATATTGTTGTCTTTGTCGGGGGATGTGGTGGTTCACTTGTACTGTGTAATCAGTAGGCTTTAGCTTCTATCTTTCTTTTTTTTCACGTCAGTTTAAGTCAGTTTGAGTCAGTTTGACAGCCTGAATACAACCTTCAAATGTATAATGCAACTGCAAAACTGTCTGCTTCTTTTTGAGATCGCTTTTCCCAACAAATTTGACAACATTTAGTAACAGTAACTAAGGGGGTCAGGGCTTAGCGAAGGGTCAATTGTCCTTGCCAAGACACATGAATTTGAACCAACCAACTTTGCTAACACAGGCAAACACAAAGCAAGACAAACAACACAAGACATAGCAAGCCAGCTATGTTATTACTTACTAGTCCAATCTAAGTAGTCCATCTGTCCTGAATACTGAACTAGCTTCCCAGCCAGCAATTTTGCGTTTAAAAGACATCCAGTAGTAAACAGGGCTGAATTTGGGTTGTCAGTGAAAAGTTAATAGATGTCTAACGTCTGATGCCAAAGAATAGATTAGTCATCAGTTAGACCGCTATATAAGCCTACGTCAATTAGACAGTGAATTTAGAATTCAGTGCATCATTATGGTGTATTTATACAGTACTAAAGTTTCCAGCAGTTACTGAAAGGAAATTACTGAAAATCAATACCATAGAACTACAACATGGACTCCATCAGGGGACCTTTGCAGCATGTCATACCCCTCATCTCCTGTCTCTCCCCCGAATGTCCATTAAAGGTGTAAATTGCAAAAAAATAAAAAAAATTAACATGTTACACTGATGTTGTTGACGATAAACCTTGACAACAGGTGATGGAGAAGGTAAAATGATGGGCAGTCATGTGAGATTATTATAGATTAGTTCATTTAAAATAGTTTAACAATAAAATATAATGAAATGTGAAATGTATAACATACCATGTCATCAGGACCAGTTACTTGTGGTTTTGTGTTGTTGGCAGGAAATTAATCACATTACAGAACTTGCCAACAACCACAAGTGGACAGTAGGGGATGTTTGATTGTTTTTAATCATTTTAATAGTCAGACTTACAGTCACCATCACTGTTGTTGTCAGTTCCCTTATTTCTCTGGAAGTTGGTTAGCTTGTAACAGCTTCTGGCGTCTCGTGCCATTAACGCAGCTGAAATCACAAACTTCCCCTAAAACATCTTGTTTCCATGAGTCATTTTATTCTCTCACTCACTTGTTTTCACATTTGTGCAGATTCATGATATAATTTAGTTATTTAATCAACGCCAAATAATGAAAAATTATGAAGTCCCATGTCTCCTCCTCATATGTTTTTTCTATTACGTATTGTGTTTATGTATTTTTCTTTCTCTCTCTCTCTCTCTCTCCACGTATTTCCTGTTGACTAACTGCCAATGCCCACAAGCCAGATATAATGAGGAAGGAAAATGAAGCAACGGGTGAAGGACACCCAGAAAGGGGGCGAGAGTTTTTTTTTTTTTTTACATCCGACAGAAGTTTAGGAAACACAACGCTGGAGACCAGCCAAATTTAGACAAACGCATCAGAAGAAACTGAAATAACCAGCTGGAGTTTAATAATTTAACTGAGGAACTCAATATTCAAAACCAACATAATGCGGAGTTTTCTTCTGCTCATCCTCTTACTGATGGCAGGTAAAACAATTACGAATGCTTGATTACTGATATTACTGATGAATGTTCTGTGGTCTGGTTTCATTCTTTTGTGTTAGTGTCCTTTACCTGTAATGTGACTTGAAATCCTACCTCAGTATACTGTGTTGCCATACTGTCCAGCTCCATTACTCAGGAAACTGCAACACAATACAAAACTCAGGTGAAAATTTTCAAAAATACAGTGTGAAAACACAGTGTACTATATTTACACTCATTAACTATAACTCATTTATAAACCAGTACAGTAGTTAAAGGAGGATTAGAAGTATGTATGAAGTAATTTGTTGAACAGGAAATATCATTTTTGTACAAGGGACATTCTACCAGAAACGTACAATTCCACTTCTAAATATCTTGGAGAAAAATAGATCTTATTCTTTAATCTGAACATCATCATACGTCATATGGTAGACACTTTAAACTACGTGAAACGCATATCGTGCCATCTCAGCATGTTTTTCTTTTTGAATAAAATACATTTTTAAACGCGTTTCACACTTAAATTGTCAGGCCCTGTCACAGACAAATTTGTAAATGTTAGAATGGTTTTCTAATGAATTAGTTTGACACAAATAGTATTTTCTTACTGATTACATGTCCCTGATCGTATCTAACATGGTATTATAATTTCTATAAGAAATATAAGCAATGTTTTGGTCAAATGTAGTGAATGGAAAGTCCAGAATAACTGCCAGGCACTTACATAGTTGTAAAAATAAATACTTTAACAGGATATTTTACAAACACATGATGGTGGGTATATACCGCCACCTTCATCTACACAGTTAAGACAATTAATTAATCAATGTTATCTCAAATATGAAATTTTTTATCATAATATTTAATGTGACAGGACTGACTGTGGCCTGACAAAAGTTTTGTCTATGAGCATAAAAAGCTTCAAATTTATAGTGTAATGTCTATTTATTCAAATAATGTTATATTATTTATCAGAAATACACTGCTCAAAAAAAAAAAAAGGGAACACTTGTCAGAACAACACAATGTAACTCCAAATCAATCACACTCCTGTGAAATCAAACTTTCCACTTAGGAAGCAACACTGATTGACAATCAATTTCACATGCTGTTGTGCAGATGGAATAGACAACAGGTGGAAATTATAGGCAATTAGCAAGACCCCCCCAATAAAGGAGTGGTTCTGCAGGTGGTGACCACAGACCACTTCTCAGCTCCTATGCTTCCTGGCTGATGTTTTGTCACTTTTGAATGCTGGCGGTGCTTTCACTCTAGTGGTAGCATGAGACGGAGTCTACAACCCACACAAGTGGCTCAG
>NW_025741771.1:0-2389 GCF_021292245.1 Micropterus dolomieu
GGGGGGGGGGCATGGCTCCCCTGGCGTGGGGGCCTGCTCTGGGGATCTAGGGATCTGGGGACTCGAGCTTCTGGCTTTTGCTTTCTGGGCGGGTGGTGTGTCCCTGGGCCTGGGGGCCCGTTGTCACCTCTCCTCGCCTGTGCCCTCTTGGGCAGGGGTGGGGCTCCCACTGCTTCCCCCTGCCGGCTCTCTCACAGTGGGGGCATTCAGGAGTCTCTGGGGCCCATGGCCGCATGGCTGTGTCGGGGTAGGTTTTGGTGCTCCTCCTTGGGGGTGGTTGACTGGGGGGGCTGGGCCCCCGTCCGGGGATGAGATCGGCATCAGGTTCACGGGGCTTGGGGGCTGCTGGCTCTGCCTGCACTTAGGGGAGGAATGCCTCTGGCTGGGCTGGGGGACGGCGGACATTTATTGGCGGGTGCGCGGTGACCTGTGCGGCGCATTTGCTGCCGGGCTGGGACTTGCTGCTGGTGTTTCTCTCCGCTGGCTTTCGCTGTCGTGTTTTGCCGCTTGCTCTCTCTCGTTTGCCCTACCTCGCACACAGAATTTGCGGTGGGCTGCCGGGCATTGGGTGTTGCCGTGCACACGTTGGGCTCATCACTTGTGTATTGATGTTGATGATTGCATGGCATTTGGGCATTTTGGTTGTTGGCTGCGCGGCGGTGGGGTGCTGGGTGGGGGGGGAGCACTGGTCTATGTTGTGTGCGCGCCGCGGTCGGTCCGGTTGCTGCTCTTCCGCGGGTTATGCTTCTTGCGTTCCATCGGCATTGCGTTTTCAACTGGCATTTGGCTGGTCGTCTTTGTTTTGTTTTTTTTTTGTTTTTTTTTAAATTTTGTGCATCTGGGAGTCGTTTTTTATTTATTTATATATTTTTTTTCCTCCCACCCCAATTGGCTACTGGGGTTCTTGCCTACCTATTGCTGGCGTCGGTGTGGCACAGTCGTGGCATCCCACTCTCACTAACTACTACATTCTTTAACAGGCTTATGCGCACACACATGTACACACAGACGCACACAGTCTCACACACAGACACAAACAAACTTAGGTTGTCCCTGGTAGAATTATTCCTGATGCTTTTCTTTCAGTTACTTATTTAAATTAATTGTTATTATTCCAGCTCTCGTTGCTGTGCTGTGTTGCTTATTTATATATATATATAAAATCTGTGTTGCTGTTCGGCTGACTCTCTTTTACTATTAATATTATTTTTGTTTGTTGTTGTTTTTTCTCCTCCCCAAGCCCCCCTCTCTGTTCTATTGCAGGTTTCGTTCCACAGCTTTTCCCTGTTGTCCCCACCTTCCATCCCCCTTCTCTTACAGGTCTTGTCCTTTTTCTGTGCTGTCTGTTTGTGCCCCCCCATCCCCGTGTCTGCCCGCCTGTCCGGCCCGGTGACAAATCAATACATAATTAAATAAATAATAAAACAGACAAAGGAGTATTTTAATACTCTCTTTTTAAAGTAAAATCTGTCTGGCACAATATGGTATCCAGGTCGTTATACTCTATACCAGGCTGCTGGGCAGGACAGGTTTAAAAATAAAAACGAAACTAACAAACATACAAACAAACAAACAAACAAAAAAATTACGTTTTATTTCTTTTCATTATCATTCATTAATTCATTATTTCATTATCATTAAAACCTGTTTTATCCAAATGAATGTACCCAGGTTGACAAACTCTCAGCAGCTAGCATAGCAGCAGACTGTCTCTGGCAGCCATGACGGAGTCTGATGAGCTGCTGTCTCAGTAAATCAGGAGCTGAATGCACCCAGATATATATATATATATGTATGTATGTTTGAAACATGTCTGCTGCTTCAGGAGGCCCCGGGGCCAAAGGACAGAGTCCAGCCCCTATCCCTGTTAGAGCTGCTGGAGCATTTTCTAAGCAGGTTTTTCTTCTGGGTTCCAGATCTTCTCAGAACATTAAGACAGAATGAAAAGTGTTGAACTTGTTTGTGTGGAGAGCAAAGATTGTGGAGAACCTGAGCAGAAGGAACAGAGCAGAGAAATCTGCAGATGATGATGATGTGCTGTTGTTTGGAAACATGTTGAAAGTGTTCAGACGTGGAGAACAAGTGTGACAGAGTATTAAATGGAAATGTGCTGGTGAACTTGCTGCAGTCTGTGCTGGTAGAAAGATGTGTTCTGTTGTTAATGATGAACTGATGTTGGAGTTGTGCTGAGTCCACCTTGAATCACTGAATTGTTGTTTCATGACATGTTTTTCTTTTGTGTCTGCTGTCTTTATCTCTATTTCATCTTCTATTATCTCTCCAGACTCTGTCAGGCTGCTGGACGGGACTAGTCTGTGCTCAGGCAGACTGGAGGTGAAGTCTAACCAGTCTAACCAGTCTAACCAGAGGTGGTCCTCAGTGTGTGAAG
>NW_025741772.1:0-9016 GCF_021292245.1 Micropterus dolomieu
GGCCAGATCTGTGCCTTGCCACAATTCTGTCTCTGAGCTCTTCAGGCAGTTCCTTTGACCTCATGATTCTCATTTGCTCTGACATGCACTGTGAGCTGTAAGGTCTTATATAGACAGGTGTGTGGCTTTCCTAATCAAGTCCAATCAGTATAATCAAACACAGCTGGACTCAAAGGAAGGTGTAGAACCATCTCAAGGATGATCAGAAGAAATAGACAGCACCTGAGTTAAATATGAGTGTCACGGCAAAGGGTCTGAATACTTATGACCATGTGATATTTCAGTTTTTCTTTTTTAATAAATTTGCAAAAATTTCTACATTTCTGTTTTTTTCTGTCAAGATGGGGTGCTGAGTGTACATTACTGAGAAATAAAATGAACTTTTTTGATTTTTGGAAAATGGCTGCAATGAAACAAAGAGTGAAAAATTTAAAGGGGTCTGAATACTTTCCGTACCCACTGTAAATAATATAATATATTATAATAAACGGTCACATTTTTTGTTAAAGCTCCTGTAGACGACTTCTTTTCAGTTTAAGATAAAAAAGCACATTAGTAATATTTAATTTATTAGATGTGATAAAGCAGTCTGACAACTACATTCTACTGTAAACACACCTGTTCATTTAATTACAGAGTGACACTATGAGATGGCGCTTCCTTCACAAAAACACATTCACACATGATGGCGGACAGTACACTGCAGTCACGTGTCTCAGTTTAGGCTGTAGTTTGGACAATATGTTTCTAAGACTTCTGAAATTGAAATCAATGAAATCGTCTAGTTGTCAATAGTTATTATTCAGCACAAACCCTAATTTTACCCTCAGATTCCACCTTAATGACTTTGAAGTTGTGTCTGACATATATATATATATCATATATATTGTGTATCAGCTCGTTCCAGCTCTTCATTGAAGTTATATGCAATATCATGTTACCACTAAGTAAGATATTCAAAACAAATACCCCATGTTTTTATGGCCACACCAGCCCACCTAATGGACACTTTTATTTTATTTGAATTTTAGACACAATTAACCCAAAATTTAGCCTGATAACTAGGGATGTTTCTCCTCATTTGTGTGGAAGTATGATGTTGGCTTTGTGAAGAAATGATAATTTCAGAATACTGGGTGCACTAAGTAAAGAAACTCTTTCTCTCGATCCCCTCCTGTAGCTGTCCATGGTTGTGATTTTTTTTATGAGGGATGCATTGCCTCTAAAACACTAATCTGACCATGTAGGCTTATGTTTATATCTAAATTATATATACTTTAGTTTTTATCTATAAGTATGTGTGCTTTTTAGGAAAACAGGTGTTTGGGGTTAGTAAGTAGCAGGCATTCAGAGCAGGGTCAAATTCATGAAAAAAGACAGCATTTTCTTGGCAGTAAATATGTAAAATTTTACTAATACAGTAATCAGTCACAACAGTATACTCCAGATTCCCTTCATTTTTTTTGCAGTTTTGTGAGTTGGGAGAATATTTATTAACAACAATGGTCGTTCATGGCTACGGGTAGTCCTAACGACCGTAACGACTGTCGTTACAACAACCAGGAACACTACCGAACCAGCAGTATGGACGATGTTGGCAAACGACCCCACTGAGGTTAAATAGCTGAGTTTCCCTACCAGTCAGTCAGAACTGAAGAAGTCCCTTGGACTTTAACTTTCGTTGGAAAACTTTGTGTAACACTGTCTACAACAAACAAAATTCGGCATTAACTATAATACATCAAATTATTTATTCTCTTGTGTCAAAACATTGTGTCAATTTGTCCCAACATATAGGCTACTCATCTAGATAGATTATGTCTCAATAACAGCAGATGAAGTGAGCTGCAGAGATGAGTGCAGTGCACGCACAGTATGGTGAACATACTCAGTGATGAAGCCCAGAACTGCAGGGACAAAATAAAACAAAGATTAATGACATTACCAAAAATGCTACTTTAGTTACAAACATTTAACTGCCAGTTTAAAAAGACTGGAGACAACAAACTACCCTGCTGAACTCCATGCTGACATGAAAAGACACATATATAGACCTATGCCATCACACCTACAGAATAACTAAATAATTGCAATAAAAATATACAGAAGTATAAATACAGAAGTACATTCAACAGGGAATTAAATCCAACATATTAGAATTGTAATTGTTGATGAAGCACTTCTCTTTATGGACCTGGTAAACAAAATAAATACAAGTGAAAAATATGTACATGACACATTAACCCTATAACTTCAGTCAGATTTGAACTGCATACTGACCTACACTTATATTTACCTCTAGTGTATTGAATAATGATGTAAAACAATGTTAAATAAACAAAATAATTATAATGAAAATAGCCTGTGTTGATATTTGTACCTTCAGTTGAGTCTGGATTCACGTTATTGTAGTCAGAGCAATAAAATATGTACACTTGTACAGAAAAGTTTGGATGTAGTAGTGTCCAGTGGGCCAGCAGAAGTAGCTCAGAAAGCAGTGCTGCAGGCTGGCAGTCCAGTAGCAGCTCGGAGAGGAGGAGGCCAAGGTGCTGCTGAGAAAATGGGGAAACAGAAAGGGAAAGGCTCAGTGATTTATTGTAGGAAATCCTCTTCATGTCAATCCCATAATCATACAACAGAAACAAACAGTGACATCCAGTGTTGGGAAAGTTACTCAGAAATTGTAATATATTACCAGTTACTTATTACTCCTTAAAAAATTAATATTATTACTTCACTTATTACTGGGTGATAAAAGTAACTAGTTATGTTACTATATTACTTTCCAGTGTTTCCCACAGAATGACAGCGGGGTGGTGGGGGGGGTCACCCCGTCACGTTTTGTGCGTGGTGGCTTCTGGGACAAACCATATATGGAAGTTCAACTTCCGTCAACTTCCGTCACATTTGTCTGTGGGCTGCAGCTGGACCAAAATTCCACAAATGTGTAAAAAGGAAGTTACAAATGCCACTTGACCTACAAATTGGCATGTGAAATAAAAAGATCTTTGTACAGATTAAATTGTGTGTATTTGCAAATCACACTGTATTTTTGTGGATATGATTTTATACAACACAAATGTTAAAATACATGTTTTAGGTTGTGAGATATTTGTGTATATGTTTATTTACAGATCTCCACAGTACACATTGGACAAAATTCCACAAATGTGTAAAAAGGAACTTACAAACCCACAAATTCACAGGAAGTAATCTGCCAATGTGTAAAAACAGTTTTGTGTGTACACATCACCCTGTATTTTTGTGGATATGATTTTACACATCACCAGTGTAAAATTACACAATTGCGCATCATTGTACACATTTGTAGCTTGTCCAAATAAATCTTCCATAATAATCAAACCAGCATAAAGGTTGTAGTTTGTTTTCACCTTCAGTCGTTCAGATCCCGCTTAAACCAGGCCTTTTATTTGTCTTCATTTTTGTAAAGGAAAGCACAAAATTCAGGTTGCAGGTGCACTTTACAATATAAAAATAAATATAATGCAATCATCAGTAGCTCTTTTTTGTTCAGTAAATTCTTTTGAACAACGCGGAGGCTTCTTCTATATGTACATTGCATTGCAGGTTTTCTTAAGTAGGGGAGAGCGGGTATGTTGTCACACTTTTCACACTGTCTAATATTTACTGAACACTGTACATCTCAATGGTACAAATGTCATACCAAATGAAATAATAGTCTTGGGCAGAGGTTTTATATTCATTACATCTTCATATCTTATCTCATTATGGAGCTGTAGACTGTTGAATAGAGAATGTGCACTTTCTGCCCCATCGGCAGGTAAGTTGTCACACTGTATTATCATTATATTATATCACTGTATTATATTATTAACAGTTAGAACACTTAATTGTGAATATTGATTTCAATTTCAAATTGTAACCAGAACTAAAAAGTAAAATCAATCAACAATCAAGTCTAGAGAATTTGGTTAATTCAAAACAAAAATGTTGGCAGAGCACACAGTAAGTGGGACAACCTCTTTCTTTGAACTTTAAAATCAAATGTTCTCTGGAGTGCACATAGATCTATGGTAATTGAATGTAATGCTGCAAATAACTTGCTAAAATGCATAACTTCTTAACTAAACAGGTGTTTAAACACACTAATGCAACTAATTTTGCACAACATACATATTTATCTGACATTTCAGATCAGACATGTGTGTAGAGTCACAGTTCTGGCACACAAAAATTGCCTGGCCGGAGGTGCAAACATCACAGGCCCATTTGTTGCATTTCACACACTTAAACCACGTCTTGGAATACTGTATGAAAATGGCTCTACATAGATGAGGCCAAAAGAGATGTCAGCGGCTTATGTCAAAATCCTTAGCTGTACTTCCGATTGATTTGTTCTTCAACTTCACCTTTTCATCCTTCTATATGGTACGACTCCCTGTTGTCTAGGAGTGTGGGGGCCATAAACATATGGGCATAAACTGGTGTTGGTCTTAAAAGGTAACTTTTATTGGTGACCAGAGGAGCAGACAGGTAACAAACACAAACAAAAGGAGGGTGGATGAGGGTGCTGTGAAAATAACAAACCAAGTTACTTAAAAGAGGTCCTCAAAAGTAGGACTGTGCCTGACTATATTTAAACAAGTTAGATTCTTACAAAAAAACAAATACCACAGCACCCACTACACCTAATGAAACTAACATAAAAATACTAAGAGTGGTGGTCAGTGTGGACTCTAGTCCTATTTCCACCCATTTGCCAGCCACACGCTGGTAAATGCACATAAAAATCAAACACTCAAAAGGTACTGTGGCACTGGCTAATAAACATAACCACAAAGTGGCAAGTGAATCACTCCACTAAACACAACTGCAGAGGCTAACTAACAAAGTACTTACTTCACTAAAATGGCACACAAGTCAACTGGCTGTGACAAGCTGCCAAGAGCTACTGGAGGGCTCTCTTTAAGAGCAGGAGGTAATGCTGAGGTGGTGACGAGCCATTGTTTGAGCTGGAACAGAGGGGACCAATGGGTGGACTGAAGTCAGCCTGACAGAGCTCCACAGAAACCAGGAAGTAGGCGGGTCTTCACTCCACAGGTAGACCTTTCTTCACCACAGGATCACACAGCCTGCTTGGTATATGGTGAGTGGATAGTGCCAAAGCAAGAATTACCAGGAGAAGGAGAAGGAGCAGTCTTCCCTGCCGTCGCTCAGCTATATGTTGAATAATATTAATTTTGTTGCATTGCGTGTTTTTTATGTGGAGATGTCTTCCATTGCCATTTCCAGCTACAGTTGTTTAGTAAAGTCTGATGCTGTTGTGATGCGTTTTGAGTTGTTCTCATGATTTAATTTGCAGCGCCACCCCTCTGCCAGTTAATGTGCCTCTCACTGTCTTTGTAATTAACATTTGAAAACAAAACATTTATGGTAACATCAAATATGTGGAAATATATCACAGTTAACAATTGAAGGATGGGAGGCTTGAACTTCAAGTTCAAGTTGTCTATGATATCTATAATGCATAATGTAGCATAATTTCATGGCCTATTGGCTAGTCAATTAAATTCCAAATATTACCAGTTATATTTTTGAAGTTTAAGCCATAGTCTACATAAATGTAAAAACACACTCAGTGTAATATTTAAATAGGTAAACCCCACAATTAATTGAGTTTTTGCTGCCTGATAAAAGACAAGGTCCAACCTTATGTAATGTGCTACAAAAACACTAGACTATAAGCAGAAATTTTGAACTAACTTGAAGTGCTGTAGTTAAATTGCAGATTATATAGACTATTTACCGAACAAAACATAATACAACCTTGTTCATAACATTTTGACATCGTATTAATTTTTTGTGTGAGTTTTACAGGCCCTTGTCTTGTCAGAATAGGCCTTGTGCTGAGTATTTAACGATTTGATGTGTATGTGGGCATGGCGGTATGTTTGGTTTGTGAGATTGAGTGTGATGTAGTTTCAGTGTATAAACAAGTTCAAAGCAGACCAACAGAACAGTGATAGATGCCATTAACTTGGCCAAGTTGTCACTGCACTTTCCTTGAAGCATCTAGTTTCCTTGAACTTTGGCTGAACAATTGCGGCAACTGATGTTCATGAAAGGTTTTTGTATAAGCAAATGTATACTTATTTGGGATAGTCTATGCTATTGCAAAGGTATTAGCAACATCTTTGAGGTTGTACATAATGATGTGCTCCTCCAGGGCAACAGCGACATCCGCAATTTCTTTTACCAGCAACTCCTGCTTGCTTTCAACTTCCTCTGTAACAATGAGAAGGCCAATGTTCACTACTTTTGTAGCCTGATGAGCCTTTTGTAGAAATTTGATGATTATTTTACTTTATAGGAGAGAGGTTAAAATGAGTAAACTGTTCCTCCTTGGTCTGTTCGCTGAGGTCGCACAGACCATCCATCTTGCTGCAAAGCTAAGTGTTTGGGCTTTCAGCGTTGATGCATTGAGAAGGAGACGGATCTGCCTACCTGTGCGGTGGGATCCGTTTTCTCTTTCCTGCAAGGTCTGATGGAGAAGGGGCTGTCGCGCTGCAGCTATCTCCCCTGTCACAGGGGGTTTGGTGACAGAACAGTCTTCACCCACTCCCTAGTAATACGCTTTCTGCAGGGTGTGAGAAGACATCTACCGGTGACGTGTCTCTCTGTGCCTCAGTAGGACTTGCTGCTTGTGTTGGTGGCTCTAATATCTGCACCTTATGACCCCCTGGAGCAGTCCTAATTGAAAATGCTATCTCTTGAACAGCCCTGTGCATTGCTCTCACCTCTTCTACGAAGTTGAGTGAGCTGTGTGCCTGTCGGTTCACCCCAGCTGCATGCTGGTTCTTGGTGCCCACAGTGCAGCCAGATTGAGACAACACACCTCCTTTGTTCTTTAGAACATAAGGAGCATGTTCAGGTCCAGGACAATAAATCTGGATGCTTTCTATCCCCCTACCCCACTTAGGGTGCAGGGAGATGAGAGTGCAGTTGTGTGCTATAGGCTAATGTCCTATGTAGAGCACACAGCCCCCATTCGATGCACTGGTCAGCTGTTCGTCTGTTTCAGTGAGAAGAGCCAGGCTAGCTGGCTTTGTGAGTGAATCTCCCAAGCCTGGACAGGGGCGGGAACAGACCCACCATTAGCTGTGCGTACCCATTCCAGTGTGGAAGTGTCTACGACCCTTTATCTGCGGGGTGTGTGTCGAAGAGATCCTGGTTGACTGTGTTGGCAGGTTACCTAAAACCAACGTTGGTAATCAGTTCCCACTTACAATGATGTGTGTTGCTATCGATTAAAAGAAGCCATTCCTTTCTGTTGAACCACTGCCGTGTCAGTAACCAAAGCACAAGTCAAGTTTTTTTACTACATATGGTTTGCCAAAGATAGCACAAACCAATCAGGGATCTAATTTCCTTTCCAAAGTATTCAAACAAACCCTTAGCTTGTTGGGCAACTCGGTGTCTAGCGCCTGTCACCCCGAGTCACAGGGAGTTCTGAAGCGCTGGCACCAAACCTTAAAATCCATGCTCAAGAACTACTGTCATGAGAAGTGTAAGGACTGGGATGTAGAGGTGCCTTTTGTAATTTTTACCGCACCTGACACAAAGCTAGAGCCCTTAGGGTTGTAGCAGGTCTGCGTATGATTTTTATTAAACTTATGAAATTAATATTTAGAAATATTAACTCATAATTCCTCGATCTCGGGCACAACCTTAAGATTTGCAGTCGAGGCTTTAGGTCCTTGAGTATAGCTTAGTAATTAAACAAATTTTTGGTAATTCGATAGTTGTTAATGGTTCAGTTATTCTAAAATCATTTATTTTAATCAATCAATCAGTCAGTCTCAAATCTGAGGGAGAATCCTCTATACAGGGACCCCGGACGCTTAAACAATACACACACACAAATCACTATGATCAAGGTGAAATTTACTGACTAACTAAAGGGAGTACAACAGTGGGAGTAAATATGGGAATATTACAGGAATAACAGTCAACATGAAAAAAAACAGAAGATAATGAACAGAATATGTAATAAGCCAAGATCAGTACACTAGGCTCGATGGGATTTCAGTTTGATATTGTAGAGGGAGAGTATTCTACGAGAATGAGGGCACTAATGCTCGGAAATTATGTTGCAAATTTATTTTGAATAACCTAGGGGTTTCTTAACTATAGATGAGGGCCAACTAGAGGACACCAACGAGTCACAGCATGTGGTTTGTTTTGCCTTACTTATGTCGTAATTCCCCGTAGCAAAGGCTCACTGCCGGTTGGGCTCGTGGATGTTGTCCTGGCCAGGTTGGGTGGCATCCCAGTGGCGTCTCAAGTTGGGTTCAAACCGATGGAATTGCTCCGGAGTCCTTTGCGGGAAAACGCTTGCAGCAACGGCCAACTGGCGACACCAAACTCGGCAAAAGTAAGGCAAAACAAACCACATGCTGTGACTCGTTGGTGTCCTCTAGTTGGCCCTCATCTATAGCTCGGCGGAACACACTCCAGACTCTCTCATTGGAGCCATGACTTCGTAATAGGGTTTCGAGAACATGAAGCTTTCTCAGTTCGTCTGAAGGAAGTTTAAAGAAAAAAAGATACAAGAGAGTACAAGAGTTTTAGTTTCAAGACAGTGAAACAAAAGACAACAAGGTCTTCATCTGTTCCCCTTTTTTAGGACGTGGTGACGTCATTTTGGGAGTGGGTATGCCTAGGGGAGTCACCCTTTGGCCTCAAAAGTGTTAACTTTTAGTGGGATAAAGAAAAAATATATATTGCGCGTATTTTCCATTTAATATCTCTCTCTAATATTACATATAACATTAGAAAAATACTTAGTTCTAAACATTTAGATAAAGACAAGTAGAACAAGATCAAACACTAGAAGGTTAATTGTTTCTTAATTGTTATATACTTACAGTTTTTCTGATTGTTTACACACATTTTCTGAAAGAATGCCTCATATTCTCAGAACTCTACACACAAATCAAAAAACACACAATGGGCAAAACCCCTCAATTCTCCT
>NW_025741772.1:9036-11378 GCF_021292245.1 Micropterus dolomieu
ATTCTACGAGAATGAGGGCACTAATGCTCGGAAATTATGTTGCAAATTTATTTTGAATAACCTAGGGGTTTCTTAACTATAGATGAGGGCCAACTAGAGGACACCAACGAGTCACAGCATGTGGTTTGTTTTGCCTTACTTATGTCGTAATTCCCCGTAGCAAAGGCTCACTGCCGGTTGGGCTCGTGGATGTTGTCCTGGCCAGGTTGGGTGGCATCCCAGTGGCGTCTCAAGTTGGGTTCAAACCGATGGAATTGCTCCGGAGTCCTTTGCGGGAAAACGCTTGCAGCAACGGCCAACTGGCGACACCAAACTCGGCAAAAGTAAGGCAAAACAAACCACATGCTGTGACTCGTTGGTGTCCTCTAGTTGGCCCTCATCTATAGCTCGGCGGAACACACTCCAGACTCTCTCATTGGAGCCATGACTTTGGCCTCAAAAGTGTTAACTTTTAGTGGGATAAAGAAAAAATATATATTGCGCGTATTTTCCATTTAATCTCTCTCTCTAATATTACATATAACATTATAAAAATACTTAGTTCTAAACATTTAGATAAAAACAAGTAGAACAAGATCAAACACTAGAAGGTTAATTGTTTCTTAATTGTTATATACTTACAGTTTTTCTGATTGTTTACACACATTTTCTGAAAGAATGCCTCATATTCTCAGAACTCTACACACAAATCAAAAAACACACAATGGGCAAAACCCCTCAATTCTCCTGCAAAATGAAACTTTACATTCAAAACAATGTTTTTTCTTCTCAAAATGGTATTTTGTTTTCAAATGACACACAAATCATATGAATAGACATTCATAAGAACCAGTTGAACACTGATGTGCTCAATGTAAAACACTATGATGAATGGAAAACACTTCTTCTCCATTCATCATAATGACTTAGGCTTTTTTTTTTGTTCAGTGTTACACTTACTACAGACATAAGTGTGTTGTAAAATATTTGAGAATATTGTTTTTATACTCAGAACACACAAATACACGGTAACAAATATATTTTATTTGTCCCACAAAAACAATGTACACAGTGTACATCCCATTCCCAACCAACATAAAGTTGCACATACACTACATACAAAACAACAGAAGAAGAATTTACTGTACACAGTTACAGTATAAAAAAAACAACCTAAAAACCAAACTATGCTGCATCCTCTCTTCTGTTGCGGTCTGGCCACAGCACCTCATCCACATCACAAGCAATGTTTTCCCTGGCCAAGCAGCGGGGGAAATATCGCCTAGCATGGCGATTCCAGCCATGAAAAGCATCAGCTGCTGTATCTCCACAGCTTGGAGAAGAGGTATACGTGTTTGTGGATTTCGGTCACACACTTTCCATCTCCAGTCAGGAAAAAATTCCTCAACAGGATTGAGGAATGGAGAATATGGAGGGAGATAAACTAAAAAGCGTGGGTGGACAGTGAACCAGTTACGAACCAAAGCAGCCCTGTGGAATCTTACGTTGTCCCAAATGACAACGTACCTGAGCTGCTCTGGGCCATCTACCTGATCTGGTGGAATGAGTGTGTTGTGTAAGGTGTCCAGGAATGTGATCAGATGGGCTGATGTGGGTAATCGCTGCACACATTGTGATGTTCCCTCCGTGCTGGCCAGGGACTTCAACAATGGCACGCTGGCCGATGACATTCCTTCCCCTCTTTCGTCTTTTGTGGTTGAACCCAACCTCATCAATGAAGATGAACTGGTGCTCCACTGCAGCCACCTCTAGCTCAAGGACTCTGAAACACACATGACAATATCAGAAATAGACATAGAGTGGTCACTATTGTGAAGCACAATCATTATGATTACAATATTGAAATATGTATAATTTACTGTATACAGTGTTGAGTGTATGCATCAATTGTGGGACTCACTTGCACATAGTTATATCGCAAATCTTTGACTCTTTCTGAATTGTGTTCAAATGGCACCCTGTAGACCTGCTTCATCCTGAGATGATTTCTGCGCAAGACACGGTCCAGTGTTGATAAGCTTACCCTATCAATATTTTGAAATATGTCATTGTTTTCTATTATTTTTCTTTGTATTTGCTGTAATGTTATGGTGTTGTTTTCTAGGACCATGTTTATGATTTCAGTTTCCTGTTCAGAAGACAGAAGACGTTCCCGACCACCTTGTGTTGGTAATCTTTCAGTTCTGCCAAACAAATAGTAAAATACAGTAAATACAAAGTAGGTATACATTTCCTAAATACTTGAAACATACTTTACAGTATTTTTACAGTCCTACAGAACAGTCCACAGGCAATACTGTACTACTGTACTCATTGAGTACTGTATTGATATGCAGTACTGC
>NW_025741773.1:0-3577 GCF_021292245.1 Micropterus dolomieu
TATGTCTTACTAGTACTACTAGTAGACATTTTAGCACCTACTAGTAGTACTAGTAAGGCGAAAATGTGCTTACTAGTAGTACTAGTGACCATTTTTGCGCTTACTAGTAGTACTAGTAGACATTTTGGCGCTTACTAGTACTACTAGTAAGGCAAAAATGTGCTTACTAGTAGTACTAGTGGCCATTTTTGCGCTTACTAGTAGTACTAGTGACCATTTTAGCGCTTACTAGTAGTACTAGTAGGCCATTTTGGCTTACTAGTAAGGCAAAATGGCTTACTAGTAAAAGCCAAAAACCGCGCACTAGTAGGATATCGAATAAATGCTCAAACGGCTTTCCATACGTTTGAGCATCTATTCCATAAAATGTCTACTAGTAGTACTAGTAGACACATTTTGACCTTACTAGTAGTACTAGTAGACATTTTTGACCTTACTAGTAGTACTAGTAAGACCTAAAATGTCTACTAGTACTACTAGTAGACACATTTTGACCTTACTAGTACTACTAGTAGGCGCTAAAGTGTCTACTAGTAGTACTAGTAAGACCTAAAATGGTCTACTAGTAGTACTAGTAAGCACTAAATGCAAATCATGGAACCTTCCTATTGGCTGGCCAGTTTGAATTTTCTGCCGCCAAAATTTAACCCTTTAAAGCCTGATCAACTTTCAGTGTTGTTAACTGCCAGCTCTTTGCTTAATATATATGCAGAATAAAGTCTGAAAATGCATATTTACATGAATGTTTTATCAAAAGAAATACTGGGAGAGGAAGTATCCACCCTGTGATTCAAAATAAAAGCCTGTTAGAGATGTAATTTCCTAACAGCATTCTGAACAATGAGCAGGCCTTCAGCAGAAAAAGAAACTGTCACATTCATGTTTATTAAAGTTTCTAAGATAAGACCAGATAATACACAACTTTATTAACCACCCCTGGGTGAAATTTAGGTCGAAATAGCAGCACAAAGGAATATAAAAGAAGAGATGCAGTATTTACACACGATTTACACCATAAAATCAATAATAATTATTTACAACCATTTAAAACCAGAAAAATGTCTCAGATAAAATCAGGCACATATCTGTCAGTTTGGTGCTGTGGAGCCTGATGGCTGACGGCACAAATGAGCCTCCAAAGCACTTTGAGGCCTGGGGCTGCATGTGGCTGCAGGAGCTCCTCAGCTCAGCATAGAGAGGATGAGAGGGGTTGTCCCTCATGGTTTTCAGCTTCCCCCTGTTATGAAATAGCAACATGGGCCAACCTGTTTTAATGGCTCTTCATTATGATATGAAGCATATAATGTTGTCCCAGACTCCTCTAACTGTCTACAGAGACTAAAGGACTGACAGAAGCATGAGACAGATGTTATTTATTGTTATTTAAGTGCTTTAAGTGCTACAACATGTAATTTACCTAAACACATGATGTTAAAAACACAAAAATTTATTATTTTCAGTCAGAACATTGAGAAGTCAGTTCTCACACTACAACAGGTACGGTATTGGTGGCTGAGAGGCCTAAGTGGAGGAGAGTTTCTGGATTAATAAAATTGAAAATCAACAAAAGAAAGGAGCTGGCCTGGGATGTGCCCAGGCCAGGCCAGAGGGTGATTTAAAGATCATTGTTGTACTGTATATTGACTGTATATTGTCTGATCTGTAGCAAAAGGGAGTTGCAAACAGGATTTATGTTTACAGCAACAAAAAAATGACTCACATTTAACTCACTGTAACTGCCCAAGATTAATTCAATTCAATCTAGCTTTATTGGCATGAATGTAAAACAACAATATTGCCAAATTTCCCCCCAAAAACTCATTTTTTACAGTTCATTAATCACTATAAAAAAATATATAAAATAAAGTAAATAAAACTGTAAAAGTGTGTTAAATATATTAAAAATAAAAACAAATCAAAAAAACTGCAAACTTGTGAGAGTGTGTGTGTGTTTGTGTGTGTGCGCACTGTCTCATCCATCTTCATTAGACCTCTGTGAGTGTGTGTGTGTGTTAAAAATATTAACAATTAAAATGAATCAATTAAACAGTAAATGTATGTGTGTGTATTGTGGTGTCCGAACAATAATGCTGCGATGATGTGTTGAGAAGAAATCCGCTTGACACTGTTCTTGATCATAAAAGTTTATTACATCAAGGAGTTCAGCATCAATTAGAAGCTCTGCAGCAGCTTGGAGAGAGACCCAGCCCGATGACCACTCTGTCTCTCTGTACATCAAACACAGCTTATATAGGACCTGTTTAGGTATCTGTTAGACACCATAGAAGGGTCAGAGTCCGCAAAATAAAGCTCCAACCCATAGAAGGGTACAGTACAAAACAAGGGGTCAGAGGTCAAATTCCATAGGAGGGTTCACTGAACCTCTTTCCACCTGCTACAGTGCTATTTTAAACTTTTATGCGTCAAATGCACATATATTGTACACCACAGTATATTCACATCGACCATTTTGCACAGAATGGGGCCTGTGTTTCAACACGTGAGAGAGGGGAGACTGAAACTGCAGGATCTCTGACTGCAAGAGGATATTACTCATGTGTGAACTGATAGAGGCCTAAGAAGCCAACACAATGCCTAACAGTAATGTAACTGCCTAACATGGTACACTCAGGGACAATATAACATTAATTCAGCAGTTTTTGAACCAACATTTCATTTGTGGTTATTGTGAGTTTGCAGATTTGTTTTGTGATTACGAGACAATAGTTCTGAATGGCCTGAATAATAATAATGTAGCCTAATTTAACTTTAAATCTAATTCAGTTTAATCAAACATAAAGTTCATATCACTGCAAGCTGCTAAAATATCTCTCTGAAGCTGTTAATGAATGCTGCAGAGTAGTTTTCCTCATTG
This sequence comes from Micropterus dolomieu, assembly GCF_021292245.1. Lineage (NCBI taxonomy): Eukaryota > Metazoa > Chordata > Actinopteri > Centrarchiformes > Centrarchidae > Micropterus > Micropterus dolomieu. The sequence goes on from NW_025741773.1 coordinate 2,876, forward strand.
CAATTCAGAGCTGGTCCTTTAAGGCTCTGCAGCACACAGTTTGAAAATTGACCAATCAAAGTCCTTGTCCCGCCTGCTTCATTTGCATGCAGTCTACTAGTAGTACTAGTACTACTAGTAAGCGCTAAAAAGTCTACTAGTACTACTAGTAAGCGCAAAAATGTCTACTAGTAGTACTAGTAGACGTTTTTCGACCTTACTAGTAGTACTAGTAGACTTTTTGGCGCCTACTAGTAGTACTAGTAAGCGCAAAAATGTCTACTAGTAGTACTAGTTGACGTTTTTTGACCTTACTAGTAGTACTAGTAGGCGCTAAAAAGTCTACTAGTACTACTAGTAAGCGCAAAAATGGCCACTAGTACTACTAGTAAGCACATTTTGACCTTACTAGTAGTACTAGTAGGCGCTAAAATGTCTACTAGTAGTACTAGTAAGCGCAAAAATGTCCACTAGTACTACTAGTAAGCACATTTTTGCCTTACTAGTAGTACTAGTAGGCGCCAAAATGGCTTTTACTAGTAAGCCATTTTGCCTTACTAGTAAGCCAAAATTGCGTACTAGTACTACTAGTAAGCGCTATGGCGCTTACTAGTAGTACTAGTACGGTCAAAAACACCTCTACTAGTAGTACTAGTGCGCAATTTTGGCTTACTAGTAAGGCAAAATGGCTTACTAGTAAAAGCCATTTTGGCGCCTACTAGT
>NW_025741774.1:0-6830 GCF_021292245.1 Micropterus dolomieu
TTATAATGCTGTTTAATTTTTACTCACCGTTATACCATTTTACTGCTTTACTGTCATTATTTCAATTTATTCTTCACTTGTTTAATAATAAAGACTGACTTGATTCCAAAGAAACCTCCTACTGATCCTTTGCTGGCCCCGGAGATTCCTCCTTTACTTATAACTCACTGCTATACTTTTTTAATGATAAATTTATTGTCACAAACACCTCCTAGTTAATTCATTCAAGTTGTATTACTTAATAAAGTCTTTAAATCAATGAAAAACACACAATGGAAGGATGTACGCAACCCTCTTATCAGTTACACACAGACATATTTCCGTTTGGGCGGGACAGGATGCACCCCTCTTATCAGTTACATACAGACATCCGGTGGGGGGGTGGGACCGGAAATAGCTGTCAAAAATGAGTTTGATGGAATGTCATGTATACTTTCTCTCTATCTGCCATAAATTCCTGGCTTCAAAATATAAGATTATATGTATGTCAAAGAAAACCTCCAATGTTGCTCTTCAGATATAAAATCAATGCATTATCTTTCACAGTATGTAAGGAGTCTCAGTAGGTATTTACATTTTTAACAATGTGGGTGATTCTGGCCACTTGGAAAATGGTTTTGGCTTGATTGATAAATCTGTCATTTTCAACCTCTTTTTGCTAAACTTGTGATTTTCTTGTCAACGAACTGATTGCAGATATTGAGCACAAATCCAGGATTCAAACATCGGTGAGAACTGAGAGCTTGAAAGTTTATTCTTAACCTCGAAGCAGTAGTCTGACAAAAAACTTCAGATGAGATTGAACCTTGAGTTGAGTTTTTTTTTTTTTCTTCAACAGCTTATTTTTAGGTCTTATCTCAATTTGAGAGTAGTCAATTGGGAGCTTCTTGTGCTTTTATGCTACCTCCGTCTTTGTTGCCAAGTATACTCATTGTTGTAATGTGTTTTTTGGGCTCCGTCTCTCCTGCTTTGGCTTCATTACTGTGGTGTTTTTGCACTGTACTTGACAGTAGTCTAACAGTGTTGTGAGCCCTGTGGCATCTTCCTGTTAGGAGGCACTTTTTTTCTTTGTCTGCTCTGCCACTGATTATGCCAATGACCCAGTGTCTTCTTTGTGTTTCAAACTAATTAAACATATATCATATGCAAAGCTTTTTTTTCCAAATAAAATGTATATAATGATATACAAACATTATTACTTTAATTTATCTCGTGAGCTTATTTATTGAATCTAGCTTGTAAAACAGATCGAAGCAATCAGGGTTTTTTTCTTCAGGATACTGCATTTGACCAAGCTGCTCGGGAAAGTGGAAACATGGTGGTATTGAAGGTTAAGGTGAGGGTAAAGCAACATCTGTGTGGCCCTTTTATTATAAGCCAGCGGGCAGATTTGTCCTGGTGGAGGTGCAGCAGCTGCTCCAGAGAGGTGTCCTGCCAGCTGAAACTCAATGTTCACCCAAGTGTAGGAAGAGAGCCCTGCCTGATTGACAAAACCTTTGGCCAAGGTCAGCAAGTGTGTGTGGGCGTGTGTGTGTGTGGTGGTGGTGGTGGTGGTGCTACTGCTGGGGGGCCAATGAGTAATCACCCCTCTCCGGATTTTCATTCAGGCCAGCCGGAGGTGGGCGGTGGTAATCTCCATGCTAGTGTTGAGTCTAACCATTACAGACACATTCTGCTATTGAATATCACCTTGGGAACGGTCAACATGTGAAAAATCATACTGCTTCAAACCAGCAAATGTTTGACAGGGATGTGTGGGAGGCAGCCAAGTCCCACCCCTTAAGTTTACATGGCATGCCAGCTCAACATCAATGCAAAACAAGCACAAAAACTCCCAGTATATAATTGTAGCATGGAAAAAAATCCAAACTATAACATGCCGTTTTCACAAACTCATGCAAGTATATGATTAAATATATTGTGTTAAAAGAATTCCGGTGGTAATTGTGGATGTCCTGACCCGGGCCATAAAAGCTTTGCACTCACCACCTTCATTGTAGATGGTTCAACCTGTCGGCTAACAAAAGCTGTTAGGTTAGTCAGTTTGCAAACTGTCTATTGATCTGCAGCAATACCAAACATGTATTACTTGTTTTCATATCTAGCATGATTCCACTTCAACAGAGGTAAACAGATTATACAAAAATTGTCCTTGGCAACCAATGGTACTCAGGCTATGCTGTGGCCTGTCAGTAGTCTCAGTGTCCATACATTCCCCTAGACATACCAACCAATCAGTCTCCTGTGATAGTTGTGTCGTGACAGGCTTGGTTAGCTGGTTGGTGGTGTTGCTCCCCTATGCAGTTGGCTATATTAGCTAATCCACAAGTATACTTTTTGTGTTTAATTTCATTTTTACTCGCGGACAAGTGTTTGAAAAGATTTATGTAAAATGGCAGTTTATCTGGAAAGCTTTAGGAAGCATGCACTGCTTGACATCAATATATGGTGTTTTGTTGGAGTCCCATTTCCTTGATCTCTGTAACGGAGGTGGAGAGCACAAAATTATTATCAATCATTGTCAGAATGGCCACAATCATGAATATAGGACCTAGTAGGTGGAAAAACAAGGAAATTCCACTTTAACTGTGTATAAACATAAATGTCCAAGTGTCTGCTGGAAAAGTTCAAGCAATAACAAACAGAGTCAGTTATTGGATCGACATCTAAGCAGAGCATGAATATCTTGAAATGGCAAACATGACTGGGTGTATGTCCATCCAACATCAAACAACTTTCCCAATCAATATTTCACTTCCACTGACACTTCCCTGTATCCAGGTGTACTTTCCATACATCATTTGCCTTTCCGGTCAAATGAGACAATCAATTTCATACCCCTGAATGTTTTATGTCTAATAAAATCCTAGCGCTGCCAACTATGTGTGGAATATTTAAGAGTTCAATTCATACCGCTGCTAGTATACTGACAACAGTTAAAATCCAGGAGAGACCAGCTGGTAGAAAGGTCAGGTATCAGCTACTCTGACCATGCCAAATGTCAGCAAGACAATCTGATAATTTTTGACCCCAGTGTGTGGAGAAAATCAAAAGAAGCTATATGCAGGATCTGTAAAAGACCCAGTGCAAAATGTCAGACAAATATATGCCAGGATGAAGTGAGATGTCAGTCAGAGATCAGTGTCAGTATTCAGAGAGCACACTTGTCTTTTGCAGCATTGCTACTGCAGTAAGTTGACTCTAATGCCTGCGTAATAAAAACAACCAGCAGCAACTAATTATTTGTGTAACTGATGAGAAATAAATGATTAGTCTTCCTATCCAGAATGATTTTACATTTTTATTTAAAATACCTGGATACAGTGAGGCGTTGCATCCACTGAGATGATGACAATATGGCTCAGTGAATTCTGATTGTAAAACAAATCACAACTACAATATTTAGAAAACAGCCTCTTCATTAAAATTCAGGAAAATAAATGCTAACTGTTCATCTCAATGTCACACAGTTCGTGATGACAGAATGCAAGATTTTCTTGCCATTTTTTTCAGAAACCAATTAAAAGCTGAACTGAGGAGAATCAGAGGCGAATAAATCATTTGAAAAATCCCATTAGAACAGACACAGAGGACTCAGCTGTGTTTTTAAAAGCCGAAAGGGTCAATGGAAAAAAATTAATAGGCTTCATAGGTAGAAATAAATAGACTAGGGAAAGGTGTCTCTGATGGGAAATGAGTTTTAATAAAAAGCAGTCCGTTTTCTTCACAGTGGGGTAGACAGAATATGCCAGTATCATTGGCTTCTTTGGCTGGCGGGTACAGAGCCTCGCTGAAACAATCAGCTCAGAGGCAAAGCACTAAAACAACCCAACCTTGGCACAAATGTGGCTTCCCTTGCTCTAGGTCGGATGATCCAATCGCAAAACATGAATAACCTCGGTGAAGAAAAGCAATTACCCTGCAGCCTAGACAAAGGCTCCAAGGCACCGACACCTTCAGGGCCAGAGTGGCAGTGCTGGGCTGCCACTGTCTGTGCTATGGTACAATTTAATACTCTATGTGCATTGCTGTTTAATCACACAGAAACAGTGGCAAAATCAGAAGGGTTTCAAGTGATAATCCATGACATTTTTCATTTAAATGTCTATTTTTATTGCTCCATCTCTCGAAATGAATCACTGCATGTCCGGTTCATGAAAGCTTTTACATTTGGTGCTCTAATCAATTGCTGTTGCTGCTGAGATTTTTCCTAGGAAAATGTGCAGTTGCACAAAAATGATGTGGTTTATCTAGAATAAACATGGCAGAACAGATAAAATACACCACTATGCACTTAAACTCAAACAAGCTACAGTTTGACTGACAGATAAGAAGTGCAGTGGCGTCAGTATAGACATGTTAGTAGCTCTGTGAGGCTCTACTTAAGCAGAGCGGTGCTTTGAACTAAATGCTAACATCAGCATGCTCACAGTGACAACTAAAAGCTGATGTTTAGCAGATCATCTTAGTTTAACCTGTTCACATGATAACTTTTGTAAAAGAGTGCACTCAGAGATCTCTGCCAGGGCCTTTGGCTTTTGCTCATTTCTGGGGTGGGTGGTGTGTCCCTGGGCCTGGGGGCATGTGGTCTCCTCTCCTCGCCGGGGCCCTCTTTGCTGGTCCCACTGCTTCCCCCTGCTTCCCCCTGCTGCCTCTCTCACAGTGGAGGCATTCGTGAATCCCTTGGGCACATGACCGGTGTTGTCAGGGTGGGTTTTGGACCTCTTCCTTGGGGGTGTTTGACTGGGGGGGCTGGGCCCCTGTCTAGGGCCGGGACCGGCCTCAGGTTTACGGAGCTCGGGGGCTGCTGGCTCTGCCTGCACTCTGGGGGGGATGCTTCCGGCTGGGCTCGGGGAGTGTCAGCCCTGTTTTTCCCACGTTATTGCTCCCTGGCAGTGGGGAGCTCTCCGGCACGACTCTCTGCTGTTCTCCCTCAGGGCGGGTCTGGGGTCCTTTGCGCTTTGGGAAGCCACGGGTGCCCTGGCTACTGGGGGTGGGGGTCTCTGGGCGCGATCTCTGCCAGGCGTGTTAGTATTATGGTAGAGTGTAAGTATTCTGTTATGGATGTTTTTACATTTTATTAAGAAAGTATAGTTTTATAATATAGTCTCAGTTATCTTTAAGATGCATAGAATAGTGTAGTGGTCTTGGTTCTGGTGTCCTGGTTCACCGAAGCACACAATAAATGGAATGATAAGTTCAAATGTCTAAATTCAAACATTATTTATGTAGAACATTTTGTTGTAACACAGAACACAAAATAAAACAAAGAAGAGCTCAATCTCACTCAATTTTCCCTCCTGGCTCCCTTACAGTCAAGATGGTGGTGAAGATAGCAGGAACTGGGATTTATTCATCTCATGTTGTCCCTAACTTCAGTGGAACATGACATGTATGGTATGGAATTAATCTGCAGATGCTCCGGTTCAAGATGAGACCAAACTTCAGAATCAGTCTCAGAATCAAAAGGAGCTTTAAAAGATGAGTATAAGAAAAGAGTTTCAGCTTTTATTTCCTGGTATTCACATCTAGATGTGTTAAACAACATAGGACATATGACCATTTGTATTAGACCACAGCATTCTTAGGTGAACAAAAGTAATGGAACAAATAATCTTAAAGTAAATAATATTTAATATTTGGTGGCATAACCCTTGCTTGCAATAACTGCCTCAAGCCTGCGACCCATCGACATCACCAAACTGTTGCATTCTTCATTTGTGATGCTATTTCAGGCTTTTACAGCAGCTTCTTTCAGTGCTTGTTGGTTTCGGGGTGTTTCTCCGTTCAGTCTCTTAAGGAGGTGAAATGCATGCTCTGTTGGGTTAAGGTCAGGTGATTGACTTGGCCTGTCTAAAACCTTCCAGTTTTTCCTCTTGATGAAGTCCTTTGTTTTGTTGGCAGTGTGCTATGGGTCATTGTCCTGCTGCATGATAAACTTCCTCCTAATTAGTTTCAATGCATTTCTCCATTAATTGGCAGACAAAATGTTTCTGTACACTTTTGAATTCATTCTACTGCTACCATCATCAGTTACATGATCAATAAATATTAATGAGCCTGTTCCAGAAGCAGCCATGCACGCCCAAGCCATGACATTACCTCCGCCATGCTTCACAGATGAGCTTGTACGCTTCAGATCATAAGCAGTTCCTTTCTTTCTCCACACTTTGGTCTTTCCATCACTTTGGTAGAGATTAATCTTGTCTCATCAGTCCATCAGATTGCGTTCCAGAACTTTTGTGGCTCATCTCTGTACTTCTTTGCAAATTTCAGTCTGGCCTTCCGATTCTTCCTGCTGATGAGTGGTTTGCATCTTGTGGTGTGGCCTCTATATTTCTGCTCTCTGAGTCTTCTTCCAACAGTGGATTGTGATACCTTCACCCCTGCACTGTGGAGGTCGTTGCTGATGTCACTTCCTGATGTTTTGGGGTTTTCTTCACAGCTCTCACCATATTTCTGTCATCAACTACTGTTGTTGTCCTTGGCCGACCTGTTCGACGTCTGTTGCTCAGTACACCAGTAGTTTCTTTTTCAGGACATTCCAAATTGTTGTGCTTGCTATGTCCAATGTTTGTCCAATGGCTCTGGTCGATTTTCCTTCTTTTCTCAGCTTGACAGTGGCTTGCTCTTCTCCCATAGACAGCTCTCTGGTCTTCATGTTGGTTTATTCTCTTTAACAGGAAATGCAGTACTTTATAGGTTTAAACCAAGGATGAAAACTTAGACTAGTCATGCAGAGCTATTTAATGTTTGGACAATCAACCTAAAAGGCAACCCCTGGGCAACAAGAAACATCTGTCAGTCACATGTTCCAATAGTTTGCTCAC
>NW_025741775.1:0-5728 GCF_021292245.1 Micropterus dolomieu
GTATTTTTCTGTAACTAGACAATCATAAAGCTCTTCGCTTCTATTAAAACAAGTTTAAACATTTCAGCACAAGCAAGAAAACAAACACATCATCATCAGCTAAAGCAGAGCACACTGTAGAGAGAAACCACCAGCATCAGACCACAGTTTACTGGAGTCAATAGGAGGAAGTTGCTGCTGTGGTTTGATGTGCAGAGTGGAAAAAAAATGGTGCACACATCTTTAGTCTTCTGAGTCAGTTTTCTCTTTGATGTAAAATCACTTAAGCACTTAATATAACAATTATTTACATTAAAACAAGAGTTAAACACAACAGTAAAATATTTTCCACATATGGTTTGTGAGCAGAATGCACAGAGAAATGTAAATCTGCACAGTTTTACATTTATTTATGTTAATTTTATTTTTAATTATCAGTCCTGCAGTGAAACATGTGCAGAGCCACATTCGGCCAAAGTGTTTTTAATTTAGAAACAACCACAGAGTTGTTATCTTCTGTTAACAGACTCATCACACATAACATATTCTCATGCAACTCACATTGTTATTAGCAAAAACAGACTACAGTCTGAAACTTTGTGAAGTAAAAAAGATTAACCTTGAATAAATTGCTGTTTTGGAAACATTTAGAAGAACAAATCTAATTTAAATGCAACCTCTCTAAGACTGAACTCTTGGTCATTCCAGCCAAAAAACATTAATATCAGTACAACACCCAATGTACAAACAGAAAACAACAGCCAATATATAAATGCACAAATACCACATTTGGCTCCTACACACCGACCCCTAATTGTTAATTACCAGGAACCATTACAATTCAAACAAAAACCAAAGAGCCAAAATGTTACAATCCAACAAAGTACAGTCAAGTCCAGCATGAATGAACAAATTTAAATTCCATGCAGCAAACAGAGTTTTGTCACTGGTCTTTCCATGATGTTAGTTTTAGTCTGTAATCTTACAGACCACACAAAGCCCATGTTTGTCTGTAAAAACCTCCAGAACCTTGCCGAGTGGCCAAGAACCACGAGGAGCTGAAGAATCCATTATTGCCACGATGTCTCCAGCAATCAAACTCCTCTTTCTTTGATTCCACTTTTGCTTCTCTTGAAGCAAGGGCAAGTACTCTCACATCCATCTCTTCCAAAAAATATCTGAGAGGTACTGTACCTGTCTCCATCGTCTTCTTCCATATTGGTCATGAGGATCAAACACTCCAGGTGCAGAGATGGTTTACCCTTCAGAAGAAGAAGATGGTCAGGAGTGAGAGGTTCCAGGTCGCTGTGATCATCTGAGAGCTTAGTAATAGGCTGACCATTCAAAATGGCCTCCACTTCACAGAACGCTGTATGAAGTCCATTATCATCTAATGTCTGCTGACGTAGGACAGAAGTGAGGACCCTTCACACCAGGCGGATCATCTGTTCCCCCACACCACCATGGTGTGAACTAGCTAGTGGATTAAAACTCCAACAGATTCCAACCTGTGACATGGCTCTTTGAATCATCTCCTGGTTCAAAGTAACAAGAGTCTTCTTGAGTTCCTTTTCTGCCCCAGTGAAGATGGTAGCATTGTCTGACCTCAGATGTTCCACTTGTCCTCTTTGGCTAATAAAACGCCACAGAGCATTGATGGATGCATCCGTTTCCAGGGATACAGCTACTTCCAGATGGATGGCCCTGCTTGCCATACAGGTAAATTTAACTCTCTGTGTCACTTACATGTTGATTGTCCCCTCCTTACTTCAACTGGTCCAAAGTAATCTACTCCCATGTTGGTAAATGGCGGTAGATCAGGAAGGATTCTCACATTTGGAAGGTCTGCCATCTTTTGTTCCACTGCTCTTCCGTTGTACCGTCTACAAAAGCTGCATTCTGCAATAACTTTCCTAACTGCTGAATTGGCCTTGGTAATCCAAAACCTCTTCCTCACTTTGGACAGTGTATGAGTCCGTCCACCATGGCCCACATTCTGATGTACATGCTTAAGAATAAGCATAGAGACATGCTGATCCTTGGCGAGAATGTGGGGATGTTTGACTTCCTCAGGCATTGCTCCTCTGTTCAACCTTCCTCCAACTCTTAAGACCATTGGATCCAGTCCAAATATGGAACTCTGTCTACTCACTGCTGCTTTCCCAGAACAGAAATCTCCTCCTTGAATCTCTGTTGCTGACAATAGCGAATGATGGCAATCTCTGCTTCTAATAGATCTTCCAGTGTCAGGATTCCACTCCTAGATGCCACTGTGCCCCATTGTCCTTCAGGATTATTCAATTTGTTCTGACTAGTTTCCTTCAAGACCTTCAAGCCACGTACCTTTCTTCAGAAGACCTTCATACCTCTCGATGCATCATCCGCTGGATTATCTTTAGAACCAACGTGTCTCCACTGTGGGGGTTCAGATGTTTCTCTGATGGTCGAGATTCTGTTGGCCACAAATGTGTGGAAGCACCTGTCCTCGTTGTTAAGGCACTGTCAGTCCAGAATACTGACTCCTCCAACTGGAAATCCAACTCCGCCTTTAGCATTGAATCCAATCTGACAGCAAGGACAGCCGCTGTCAATTCAAGTCGGGGAATAGTTACAGCCTTCAGTGGTGTCACTCTGGCTTTACCGAGCAGAAACGTTTCCTGGATGTTGTTTTCCTGATTTAACATCCGGATGTATGTTACAGTTCCATATCAACCTTCACTGGCTTCGGCAAAGTGATGCAATTGCGTATGTCTGACCTCTCCAAAGTCCACTGGCTTGATGCACCTATCCACATTAAATGCAGCCAGCAGATCCAGGTCTTTCATCCATCTTTCCCATTTGTGTAAGATGTCCTGTGGTAGAGCATCATCCCATCCACAACATCTCGGACAGAGTTCTTGCTGCATCGTTTTAGCAAATTGACAGGTGCTAGAAAACCAAGATGCTCCAAGATGAAGCCTCCCTTTCAAAACAGCAATTAGGTCTCTCACCATCTGGATAGCTTCTTCTGTGGCTGAGCTCTTCAAGCAGTCATCCATGTAAGTTATGCTTGACGCATTGAAGAACTTCATCCGAAAACTCAAAATGGTTATCATCAGCAGTTCTTCCCAGTGTATAGCTTGCACAACTGGGGGACAAAACAGGGCAAAACAGTTGTAATCATAATCATCATCAAGTCATTCTAAACTCCACAAAGTTCTTACTGATGTCTCCATCTGGTTACCGGAGAAAGTGCAGAAAGTCTCCCTCAGCAACCCTCACCTGGTGGAACATGGCTTGAATATCACCCATGAATGCCACAGGTTCCCGTGTGAAGCGAGTTAGAACTCCTAGCAGCGAGCTGGTGAGGTTAGGACCCTGCAAGAGCTCACTGTTTAGCAAGACCCCTTTACAAGTGGCTCCACAGTCAACCCGAAGGGAACTTTTCTCGAATGATGGACAACATGGTGAGGAATATACCACACTTTTCCTTTCTCCCGATGCTGTTGCTGCTGAGGTACTTGCTCCGCATATGTCTTACCAATGAGATTATTCATTTATCCTGTATACTCCTGGTGCAAGTGTTGATCTTTAAGGATTCTCAAACCCTCAATCCTCTGCTTAGCCACTGCAAAATTGTTGGGGAGATAGACTTCCTTGTTCCTGAATGGCAATTTCAAACAATATTTTTCCATCTTGAAGTACTGCCGAGTGCTCCATAGTTTCAAGAAACTTGCTATCTTCTCTGGACATTTCCTTCTTTTCTATATTCTTTTCATTGAAATCATGATTGTGTTGAATGGTCAGCATCTCTTCCAGTTTGCCCACAGATATCCTGTTCACCACAGCAGAGGGAAGTTCGATCTCCAATGCTGTTACCATTCAGCGGACCGCTAATGGCCCATCCCAGCACAGTCCTAACAGCATACGGGCCATTCCCGCAGCTGTTGACGACCTCCCAAGGTTCTAATACCTTGTTCCAATTAAGAGATCAACGTTTGACTTTATGCTTGGGATGCGTACTTTTGACAAGTATGGCCAGCTAGCCAAGTCTTCAGGCGTCACCATGTTATCCAAAGAGACTGGCATTTTCTTTTGTGTGAGAACCTTTGGGAGCATATAGAAGCCATTGCTGTCCAGATCAGATACCTCCAAACCAGTCAATGTGTAGGCTGTGTAACAGTTTCTTGCCCCATGGTGGGCAATAAGAAATTAGTTCTTCTGCCTGTAATATTCAGTTTCTGGATTAGATCTTCCGTGCAGAAAGTGGCTGAACTTCCAGGATCCAGAAAAGTATAGATGCTCATGATGCAATTTCACCTTTACAGGGAGAATAGACAGAACGCACTAGTCCTTATTGGCCCTTGTGTGTCCACATGTTTCTTGTGAAATTGGCTGGTTATTATATGGCTCCTCTAAATGTACCATTTAATATGTAGCACGGTGGGACGAGTTTGACCACAGACTTTGCATGTCAAGCGCCTGTCACAATACCTGCTCATGTGACCATGACCTAAACATGCAAAGCAAACTCACTATTCCCTCAAAAAGTAAATCTCGTCCTCGTGCTTCTTTCCACTGAACTGTTTGGACTCTTCCAACGAGTGACTACGAGCACAGCAAAGGCATCCAGATTTCCTACACCTTCTATATTAAAACGACTGAAAACACATCTCAAGTGGCCATTCACATACAGTGGGCAAGTGCTTGCTGGTGTAAACAGGAAGTAGATGCAAAAGATTTGGCTGAAGAAGAAAGTACGTCTAAAGACAAACGAAAAATAGCAATGGCTACCACAACCACACGAGAAATTCTTTTGAAAAAAAAACGTAGTATTGAAAATGTAGCCTTAGTGCGGTCTATGGGTGTACCTGGCTCTGTGTAATGGTTGTGAATAAACTGTGAAACACAATTTGTCTTTTTTTGTTGTCTGAGTCTGTGACTAACCTTTAGGTTTACTTTGGAGGCATCGTTTCACCAGTAGAACCAGAAAAACCAGTAGTACCAGAACACAGAAAGATGGAACAGCAGACAATAACACAAAGGGAGGAGGAGGAGAGGAATGTGAGGAAGATGAGGAACCAGGAGGAGAGGTGGTTGAAGGAGGACTTGTAGTGGTGGGTTTCCCTAAAATGAACAAGAATTTAAAATTACAGGCCCAGAAAATAAAATAAATGGATAATTTATTCAACAACATGCTAACAGAAAGACACAAAAGTAAATTCATTATGTCAGTCTGGTTTAGAGTTAAAAAGATCACATATCAAACGGTGGGTTGACAGATTTCACTCTTGTTTCTTTGCAGACTGCAAAGTTAGAAATGTTGTCACATCATGAATCATCTCTGCTGAAACCTGCTGAACTCAATGTAGAAAACAAAACAAGGTCAGTTTGAGAATTATCTTTGAGCTCCTCACCTGTGACAGAGATCCAGCTGGATGGAGACTCTCCACGACCGCTGATGTTACACTTGTAGAGGCCTTCATCAGACTTGTTAACATGGTGGATGGTCATGTGACCTGTAGGCTCAGTCCTGATGAGGGAGCCATCTTTATAGAAACCAGCTGGGAGGTTGGAGGGAGGGGTCTTTGTTTTACAGTGCAGAGTGACATCATGTCCCTCCATCACAGGGAGGACAGGACTCTGCAGGATCACTGGTCCACCTCAACACAGAGACAAACTACAGCATTTCATCATTTACACACAGCTTCATCAACACTAACTCCACAGTCTGATCTTACCAGTGACAGTGATGTTGATGGTGTTACTG
>NW_025741776.1:0-1470 GCF_021292245.1 Micropterus dolomieu
AGCTGTTGGGTGCCCCCATCTCATCTGACGGCCTCTTTGGCTCCATATCCTCCGCTACTCAGCGCTTCAGAAGGTTGGAGGAGGAGAAGGCGCAGCTCGGTCGCCACCTGCCGCTGGCTCACGGCAAGGGCAGCGAGCCTCGCCGTCGTAATGCCACCCTCAGACGTCGTGCTCGCCGCCAAGCCAGATCGCCGCTGTCTTCATCACCGGCTACTCAGGGCGGATCCACGGATGCACCGCGCCCTCCCCGAGACACCGGGCCACCCAGGGATCCCACACAGGCGAGGGGATCTAAATCGCGGCCAGAGGAGCAGCCTAGACCCCCCCGCCAGCCTACCTGCGGCTGGGGGAAGAAGCGGCCGCTGAAATGACTGGCTGAGGAGGGAGAGCAGCCGGCCGATGTGGCCGAGCCCCTCCCCTCCGTCTCATGTCCAAGCCACTATGTTTTTAAGTTGTGTGCTGCTTGTGACAAGGGTGTAAATGTACCAAATGTTTTGATTAAAACAACCTACATTCCTCAAAGAGCTAATTCCTCCCCACCAACCCCTTCCCAGCAAAGTGTTGTACTGAACACGCCACTTCAACACGGCGCGTTCACCGACGCTAAGCTAACGGCTTGCCCCGTGGCCCACACCGCTCTCCCGGCTAAGGCTGAACGAGACGGTGGTGCGGCCCGGGCATCCACAGTGCTTGCTATGCCGCCTGAGCTGCGACACACTCCGCTTCCGCGGCATGACTGCCGAGAAACGAGCCGCTCTTGCCGTAGAAGCGGCACAATGCAGCTTTCTGATCCTAGCTTGCATTCCCAGCGCGCCTACGTGAACCCGCTCAGGCGCGCTGCTAGCTCACCGGCAGTGTTTTCGTGCCACACAGACATACACGCTAAGCTGCCGAAAACTGCTCCAACGAGAGGTCGCAGCGCATCACGGAGTATCCGTGGTAGCAGCAGCCTCTGCGAGCGGCTCGCTGCGCCGTTTGGCCGCAGAGGGGACACTCTCTCTCCCACAGTGGCCAACAGCTGTGGAGAGGAGAGCTCCCCGGCTCGTCACTGCTCCTCTCGACAGTTCTGCTGATAGTGAACGCGTCACTGTAGACGCTACGACAACACTGTCGCAGGCAATGACGTCATTCGAGACTTCGGCCGTGGTGCGTTCAAGGTCACCCTTTCGATTGCGGCCCCCCTTGGGCCAAACTCCCATTTATGGAGGGTTTGGTGGCGGTGAGGGCCGAGGAAGCTTTCCAGCGTTTCATCCACAACGCTCCTCAGCTAACAGCGCGTCCCCTGACTCATTTCCACACGGAATGGAGACGCCGTATCCCACCGTCTTTCCAGGGCATCAAGGAAGCCAACCTGTCCTCTCAGGAGGAGGTGGACTTCCTGGCCACAGAGATTCAACAGCTCCTGCAGAAACAGGCTATCTCTGTCGTTCCAACCCACGACACGTACAAGGGTCTTTACTCCACGTACTT
>NW_025741777.1:0-2363 GCF_021292245.1 Micropterus dolomieu
CGCCGTGGAGAACGTTCTGCTGCCTGCAACATCCTCCAGCATGACCGCTTTGGCGGTGGGTCAGTAATGGTGTGGGGTGGCATTTCTTTGGGGGGCCGCACAGACCTCCATGTGCTCGCCAGAGGTAGCCTGACTGCCATTAGGTACCGAGAGGAGATCCTCAGACCCCTTGTGGGACCATATGCAGGTCCGGTTGGCCCTGGGTTCCTCCTAATGCAACACAATGCTAGACCTCATGTGGCTGGAGTTTGTCAGCAGTTCCTGCAAGAGGAAGGCATTGATGCTATGGACCGGCCCGCCCGTTCCCCAGACCTGAATCCAACTGAGCACATCTGGGACATCATGTCTCGCTCCATCCACCAACGCCACGTTGCACCACAGACTGTCCGGGAGTTGGCGGATGCTTTAGTCCAGGTCTGGGAGGAGATCCCTCAGGAGACCATCCTCCACCTCATCAGGAGCCCAGGTGTTGTAGGGAGGTCATACAGGCACGTGGACGCCACACACACTACTGAGCCTCAGTTTGACTTGTTTTAAGGACATTACATCAAAGTTGGATCGGCCTGTAGTGTTTTCCACTTTGATTTTGAGTGTGACTCCAAATCCAGACCTCCATGGGTTGATGGATTTGATTTCCATTGATAATTTTTGTGTGATTTTGTTCTCAGCACATTCAGCTATGTAAAGAAAGGAGTATTTAATGAGATTATTTCATTCATTCAGATCTAGGATGTTATTTTAGTGTTCCCTTTATTTTTAAGAGCAGTGTACTTTAGGTAGGGGTCCCAGGTTAAGTAGAAAGTGTCTATTGAAGTGTGAAGCATACATGTGATATATTTGCTGGGAATACACTCCTGTCTCGCCTTGTGCCATGATTTCTTGGAGGGGGCAGTGTCCTTGATCCAAAAAAGCAAATTAGTCTTACTGGCAGCAAATGTTAGTAGGTTATAAAGTCGCTTGTGCTTGGGCTGAATCTGAGGATCCGTGAGGCCCAGGAGGAGATATTTTGGATTGAGCAGTATGGTAGTATTAAAAATATGGTACAAGTCTTTGACCACGCCAGACCAGTAATTCTGTATTTTTGTACATGACCACATACAGCAAAAATGATCACCAACTTCAGTTTTACATTTCCAACAGAGTGGGGATAGTTATCCAGTAAATCCATCTTACTAAGGACAGGTTTTATGTGTCCAGTGTAAAATCCTACACTGAACAGATTTTGTTTGCGGCCTTGTCCCACACATCAAATCAAACCTGAGGCTCAATAGAGATACCCATGTCCTTTTCCCAAGCCTGCTTTGCAGCCACTAAAGCAGAAGGAATATTGGAGAGTAATGCTTTATAAAATACACTAACAGATTTCTTACCACTATGAGAACACAAGGCAGTCTCTACAGTAGACGGGTCATTGTTCGTTAATGTGGTATCTTTAATTTGCAGGAATCACCCTCTCCAAACCAAACTGCTGCTGTGCCTGCTGGAAAGACAATAAAGACTGATTTTTGAATAGGTCCCCCACCTTTCTGATACCCTTGTTGAACCATAGTTGAAAGCCATGGTCATTACAACCAGGCAGGAAGCCTGGATTTCTCAGAAAAAGGAGTAAGAGGAGAGGTGCATTCAAAACATCCCTCCACTTTACGAACCATCATCCAAGCCTTTACTGTGTTCAGAGAAATGGGGTTAGAGCAGAGTTCACTATCTGAACTTTTCAAAATGAGCAAGTTCCAAAGAGGGCAACTAGACTGAGAAGATTCAATATCGTGCCATGCTGAAGAAGGAACATTTTTAAACCAGTGGAATGTTACACACAGGAGCACTGCCAACTGGTAAAACCTTTATGTTAGGCAATCCACTTCTGAGAAGTTTTGAGGTGAGAAATCAGCTGTGTAGATTTAGAATATTGACAGTTCTACGAGAAGTGATGGCGGAACAAAAATGTGCTTGAATATTTTTGGAGTTGAGGAGCTTCGCAAGTGGCTGCGGGGGAAGCCTGCTGTGACCCGCGGGAGGAGCGTGTGAGGCCGGCCAGCCGCCCGCTCACAGAGCCCTCTGCTCCCGCCGTCACACAGAGCGCTGCAGCAACAACGGCAGGGGAAAAAAGGATGAAGGCATGTGCTCAGTCCCGTACTCCTGGACCTTGGCGCTGCTTTTGACACCATTGATCACAACATCATGTTAGACAGACTGAGGCACTGGGTGGGGATCTCTGGTACTGCCCTAGAATGGTTTTCATCCTACCTGTCAAATAGGAAGTTTTGCGTGTCTGTAAACAACTGTCTCCTCGTTCTGTCCAGTTAAATATGGTGTGCCTCAGGGGTCGGTCTTAGGACCCATTTTGTTTTCCTTGTATCTGCTTC
>NW_025741778.1:0-1931 GCF_021292245.1 Micropterus dolomieu
TTAGATATAGGTCTATAGTTGGCTAAAACATCCGGATCAAGTTTGGGCTTTTTCAGAAGAGGTTTAATTACAGCTACTTTAAAGTACTGTGGTACATAGCCTGTTGATAGAGATAGATTGATCATATCTAGTATAGAGGTGCTGACTAAGGGTAAAACATCTTTAAGCAGCCTAGTCGGGATGGGGTCTAAGAGGCAGGTTGATGGTTTAGATGAAGAAATTATTGAAGTTAGTTGGTAAAGATTGAGGGAAGCAAAACAGTCTAAACATGTATCTGGTTCTACAGCTGTTTCTAAGGTTCCTGAGTTAAGAGATAAGTCGGTGCCAGTTGAGGGCAGGTCTTGGTGAATTTTGTCTCTAATAGCTAGAATTTTATCATTAAAGAAGCTCATGAAATCGTAACTACTGAGAGCTATGGGAATACTTGGCTCAATAGAGCCGTGACTCTCTGTCAGCCTGGCTACAGTGCTGAAAAGAAACCTGGGGTTGTTCATATTTTCCTCTATTAATGACGAGTAGTACACTGCTCTGGCATTACGGAGGGCCTTCCTATAAGTTTTAAGACTATCTTGCCAAATTAAACGAAAATTTTCCACTTTGGTGGAACGCCAATTCCTCTCAAGTTTCCGCGATATTTGCTTTAATTTGTGAGTTTCAGTATTATACCATGGAGCTAACCGTCTTTGTTTTAGTATTTTCTTTTTTAGAGGGGCTACAGAGTCGAGTGTCATTCGCAGCGAGCCTGCAGCACTATCAACAAGATGATCGATTTGGGAGGGACTGAAACTAGCATAGGAGTCCTCCGTTACTTTGTGACTAGATAATGTATTTAGAGCTGATGGAATCGCATCCTTAAATTTAGCTATAGCACAGACAGACATCTTGTATAGAAATTTTTGCCCAATGGCGAGTAGTTCAGCAATACAAACTCAAAAGTTATCAAACAGTGGTCGGACAAAGAGGGATTCTGTGGGAACACCACTAAATGTTCAATTTCAATACCATCTGAAGTTAGGCCACGCCATCACTATAAAACACTTTCAACGAGTGTTGGGTCTCCTGGCGGCTGCGTCCAGCGTAATACCATCTGGACTGCTGCACATGAGACCCCTGCAGTGGTGGCTAAGGACCAAGGGTTTTTCCCCGAGGGGAAATCCTTTCCGTCTGATTTGGGTTACGCGCAAGTGTCTTCGTTCCCTATCAGTTTGGAAGGAAACTTGGTTCCTGTCCCAGGGGCCCGTGCTGGGAGGATCTTGTCGCCGGCTGGTCATTTCGACAGACGCCTCCCTCACGGGCTGGGGCGCGGTCGTGGGCGGCCGCTTTGCAAGGGAATCCTGGCAGGTGCATCAGTCCGAGTGGCATATCAACTGTCTCGAGATGTTGGCGGTGTTCCAGGCTCTAAGGAGTTTCCTGCCCAATCTCCAAGGCTACCACGTCCTGGTTAGTTCCGACAACACAGCGGTGGTGGCCTATCTGAATCACCAGGGCGGTCTGCGCTCGCGCCCTCTGTACAGACTGGCGTGTCAGATCCTCCTGTGGTCCCAGCAGAGGTTACTCCCCTCTGAGGAGAGACCTGCTGTCCCAGGCGCAGGGCCGGGTTCTTCACCCTTGCCCCGCCGTATGGCAACTGTGGGTCTGGCCCCTGAGGGGGCACAGTACCTAGAGGCGGGTCTAACAGCCGGAGCAGTCGAGACCCTCCTCAGCTCCAGGGCCCCGTCCACACGGAGGATGTATGGCCTGAAGTGGAGCGTTTTCTCCACTTGGTGTAGGGAGCGGTCGGTGGACCCTGTTACCTGCCCGGTGGTTCAGGTACTTGAGTTCCTCCAGGACCGGTTCTCTGCTGGTCTTTCCCCTTCCACCCTCAAGGTGTACGTGGCAGCTATTTCATCTTTCCACACCCCTCTGAGGGAGGGGTCCTTGGGGAAACTTCC
>NW_025741778.1:1951-2864 GCF_021292245.1 Micropterus dolomieu
AGGAAACTTGGTTCCTGTCCCAGGGGCCCGTGCTGGGAGGGTCTTGTCGCCGGCTGGTTATTTCGACAGACGCCTCCCTCACGGGCTGGGGCGCGGTCGTGGACGGCCGCTTTGCAAGGGGATCCTGGCAGGTGCATCAATCCGAGTGGCATATCAACTGTCTCGAGATGTTGGCGGTGTTCCAGGCTCTAAGGAGTTTCCTGCCCGATCTCCAAGGCCACCACGTCCTGGTTCGTTCCGAAGAGAACAACACAGCGGTTGTGGCCTATCTGAATCACCAGGGCGGTCTGCGCTCGCGCCCTCTGGACAGACTGGCGCATCAGATCCTCCTGGGCGATGTATCTCCCGGGGACGCAGAATCAGGGAGCAGACCTGCTGTTGAGGCAGGGGCTGAGGCCCGGGGAATGGAGACTTCACCCCGAAGTGGTGGAGCTCTTGTGCGAAGAGTTCGGCCCCATAGACGTGGATCTGTTTGCGTCTCAAGAGACTACGCACTGCCCGCTATGGTTTCTCTCGTTCCTCCAGCCCCGTTGGGTCTGGACGCCATGGTACATTCGTGGCCGAGGCTACGTCTGTACGCTTTTCCCCCAGTCGCTCTGCTCCCAGGGTTCTGGAGCGGGTCCGCCAGGACAATGTCGGCCTACTGCTCGTAGCCCCGTTCTGGCCAACCCAGGTGTGGTTCTCGGACATCATGTCGCTCCTGGACGGCCCGCCGTGGCGGGTCCCTCTGAGGAGAGACCTGCTGTCCCAGGCGCAGGGCCGGGTTCTTCACCCTTGCCCCGCCATATGGCGACTGTGGGTCTGGCCCCTGAGGAGGCACAGTACCTAGAGGCGGGTCTAACAGCCGGAGCAGTCGAGACCCTCCTGAGCTCCAGGGCCCCGTCCACACGGAGGATGTACGGCCTGAAGTGGA
>NW_025741779.1:0-1906 GCF_021292245.1 Micropterus dolomieu
CTGACTGTCTGAATAGTGGTCTGACTGTCTGACTACCCATCTGACTGTCAAGTTAACACTGGAGGTAACTGACTAACTGTCTGTCTGACTGTCTCTCTGTCTGTCTGACTACCTGTCTGACTGTCTGAATAGTGGTCTGACTGTCTGAATAGTGGTCTGACTGTCTGACTACCCATCTGACTGTCAAGTTAACACTGGAGGTAACTGACTAACTGTCTGTCTGACTGTCTCTCTGTCTGTCTGACTACCTGTCTGACTGTCTGAATAGTGGTCTGACTGTCTGAATAGTGGTCTGACTGTCTGACTACCCATCTGACTGTCAAGTTAACACTGGAGGTAACTGACTAACTGTCTGTCTGACTGTCTCTCTGTCTGTCTGACTACCTGTCTGACTGTCTGAATAGTGGTCTGACTGTCTGAATAGTGGTCTGACTGTCTGACTACCCATCTGACTGTCAAGTTAACACTGGAGGTAACTGACTAACTGTCTGTCTGACTGTCTCTCTGTCTGTCTGACTACCTGTCTGACTGTCTGAATAGTGGTCTGACTGTCTGAATAGTGGTCTGACTGTCTGACTACCCATCTGACTGTCAAGTTAACACTGGAGGTAACTGACTAACTGTCTGTCTGACTGTCTCTCTGTCTGTCTGACTACCTGTCTGACTGTCTGAATAGTGGTCTGACTGTCTGAATAGTGGTCTGACTGTCTGACTACCCATCTGACTGTCAAGTTAACACTGGAGGTAACTGACTAACTGTCTGTCTGACTTTCTCTCTGTCTGTCTGACTACCTGTCTGACTGTCTGACTCCCTTTCTGACTAGCTGTCTGACTGTCTGACTGCCTCTCTGTCTGTCTGACTACCTATCTGACTGTCTGTCTGACTACCCGTCTGACTGTCTGACTACCCGTCTGACTGTCTGACTACCTGTCTGACTGTCTCGCTGTCTGTCTGACTGTCTCGCTGTCTGTCTGACTACCTGTCTGACTGTCAATCTGTCTGTCTGACTACCCGTCTGACTACCTGTCTGACTGTCTGACTACCTGTCTGACTACCTGTCTGACTGTCAATCTGTCTGTCTGACTACCCGTCTGACTGTCTGACTACCTGTCTGACTGTCTGACTATCTGGCTGTTTTGTTTGAGCACTTAGGCTCAGTGTATGACTGGTGAATGCAGATGTAGTGTAAAAAGCGCTTTGAGTGGTCGAAAAGGACGGAGAATACAGAGCATTTACATTTACCTGTCTGTCTGACTGTCTGAGTGTCTGTCTGACTACCTGTCTGACTGTCTGAATAGTGGTCTGACTGTCTGAATAGTGGTCTGACTGTCTGACTACCCATCTGACTGTCAAGTTAACACTGGAGGTAACTGACTAACTGTCTGTCTGACTGTCTCTCTGTCTGTCTGACTACCTGTCTGACTGTCTGAATAGTGGTCTGACTGTCTGAATAGTGGTCTGACTGTCTGACTACCCATCTGACTGTCAAGTTAACACTGGAGGTAACTGACTAACTGTCTGTCTGACTGTCTCTCTGTCTGTCTGACTACCTGTCTGACTGTCTGAATAGTGGTCTGACTGTCTGAATAGTGGTCTGACTGTCTGACTACCCATCTGACTGTCAAGTTAACACTGGAGGTAACTGACTAACTGTCTGTCTGACTGTCTCTCTGTCTGTCTGACTACCTGTCTGACTGTCTGAATAGTGGTCTGACTGTCTGAATAGTGGTCTGACTGTCTGACTACCCATCTGACTGTCAAGTTAACACTGGAGGTAACTGACTAACTGTCTGTCTGACTGTCTCTCTGTCTGTCTGACTACCTGTCTGACTGTCTGAATAGTGGTCTGACTGTCTGAATAGTGGTCTGACTGTCTGACTACCCATCTGACTGTCAAGTTAACAC
>NW_025741779.1:1926-3200 GCF_021292245.1 Micropterus dolomieu
TTTACATTTACCTGTCTGTCTGACTGTCTGAGTGTCTGTCTGACTACCTGTCTGACTGTCTGAATAGTGGTCTGACTGTCTGAATAGTGGTCTGACTGTCTGACTACCCATCTGACTGTCAAGTTAACACTGGAGGTAACTGACTAACTGTCTGTCTGACTGTCTCTCTTTCTGTCTGTCTACCCATCTACCTGTCTGACTGTCTGAATAGTGGTCTGACTAACTGTCTGTCTGTCAAGTTAACACTGGAGGTAACCTGTCTGACTGTCTCTCTGTCTGACTACCTGTCTGACTTTCTCTCTGTCTGTCTGACTACCTGTCTGACTGTCTGACTGTCTCTCTTTCTGTCTGTCTACCCATCTGACTGTCTGACTGCCTTTCTGACTAGCTGTCTGACTGTCTGACTGTCTCTCTGTCTGTCTGACTACCCATCTGACTGTCTGTCTGACTATCCATCTGACTGTCTGTCTGACTACCTTTCTGACTGTCTGACTAACTGTCTGTCTGACTCTCTCTGTCTGTCTGACTACCCGTCTGACTGTCTGTCTGACTACCCATCTGACTGTCTGTCGGACTACCTGTCTGACTGTCTGACTACCTGTCTGACTGTCTGACTACCTGTCTGACTGTCTGACTAACTGTCTGTCTGACTACCTGTCTGACTGTCTCTGTCTTTCTGACTACCTGTCTGACTGTCTGACTAGTGGTCTGACTGTCTGACTACCCTTCTGACTGTCAAGTTAACACTGGAGGTAACCTGTCTGACTAACTGTCTGTCTGACTGTCTCTCTTTCTGTCTGTCTACCCATCTGACTGTCTGACTGCCTTTCTGACTAGCTGTCTGACTGTCTGACTGTCTCTCTGTCTGTCTGACTACCTTTCTGACTGTCTGACTAACTGTCTGTCTGACTCTCTCTGTCTGTCTGACTACCCGTCTGACTGTCTGACTACCTATCTGACTGTCTTTCTGACTACCTGTCTGACTGTCTGACTAGTGGTCTGACTGTCTGACTACCCGTCTGACTGTCTGACTACCTATCTGACTGTCTGACTACCTATCTGACTGTCTTTCTGACTACCTGTCTGACTGTCTGACTAGTGGTCTGACTGTCTGACTACCCGTCTGACTGTCAAGTTAACACTGGAGGTAACCTGTCTGACTAACTGTCTGTCTGACTGTCTCTTTTTCTGTCTGTCTACCCATCTGACTGTCTGACTGCCTTTCTGACTAGCTGTCTGACTGTCTGACTGTCTCTCTGTCTGTCTGACTACCT
>NW_025741780.1:0-2246 GCF_021292245.1 Micropterus dolomieu
CGCACATACAACAACCAAAAACCCTGGTTCACAGCGAAACTCAGGTAGCTTCGTCAGACCAAGGAGGAGGCCTTCAGAAGTGGGGACAGAGTCTTGTACAACCAGGCCAGGAACACGCTGACTAAAGAGGTCAAAGCTGCAAAGAGGTGCTACGCTAAAAACCTAAATAACAGCTTTGCAGCCAACGACTCTGCCTCAGTGTGGAGAAGCCTACGGACACTCACAAACTACAAGAGACCATCCCCCAACAATGCTGGTACTCAACTACTGGCACACGAGCTGAATGGTTTCTACTGTAGGTTTGAAAAGCCCTGAGTCACACCTCTCCCCCACTCCAACACCATCTTCAAACAGTCACCTTCCCCCTCTGACCTCTCACCTGCACTCAAGATCTGTGAAGAGGACATGAGCCACCTCTTCCAGAGGCAGAAGATCAGGAAGGCTCCTGGCCTCGACGGTGTCTCCCCATCCTGCCTGAAAATCTGTGCAGACCAGCTGGCCCCCATCTTCACTCAGATCTTCAACAGATCACTGGACCTGTGTGAAGTTCCCTCCTGCTTCAAATGCTCCACAATCATCCCGGTCCCAAAAAAACCCTCCATCTCTGGACTAAATGAATATTGGCCCGTCGCCCTGACATCTGTAGTCATGAAGTCCTTTGAAAGACTAGTGTTGGCCCACCTGAAAGACATTACAGGCCCCTCATGGACCCCCTGCAGTTTGCCTACAGGGCTAACAGGTCAGTGGATGATGCTGTCAACTTGGGACTGCATTACATCCTGCAACACCTCGACTCTCCAGGGACATATGCAAGGATCCTGTTCATGGACTTCAGCTCGGCGTTCAACACCATCATCCCGTACATCCTCAGCACCAAACTCACCCAGCTCACTGTGCCAGCCTCCACCTGTCAGTGGATCACAGACTTCCTGACTGACAGGAGTCAGCAGGTGAGGCTGGGAAACATCACATCCAGCACTGGCGCCCCCCAGGGGTGTGTGCTCTCCCCACTGCTCTCCTCCCTCTACACCAACGACTGCACCTCAGGAGACCCATCTGTCAAACTCCTGAAGTTCGCAGACGACACAACGGTCATTGGCCTCATCTGGGACAGTGATGAGTAGGCCTACAGACGGGAGGTTGATCAGCTGGCTCTCTCAGAACAACCTGGAGCTTAACACGCTCAAAACTGTGGAGATGACCGTGGACTTCAGAGGAGCCTGTGTCTGCTGTGGAATCCTTCAGGTTTCTGGGTTCCACTATATCCCAGGACCTGAAGTGGACGTACTTCCTGCGTCAGCCCAGGAAGCTCAACCTGCCTAAGGACCTGCTAATCCAGTTCTACACAGCCATCATCCAGTCTGTTCTCTGCACCTCCATCACTGTCTGGTTTGGATCTGCCACCAAAAAGGACAGGGACAGACTCCAACGGACAGTCATGACTGCAGAAATCATCGGTGCCAACCTGCCCTCCATTCAGCACTTATACATTTCCAGAGTCAGGAAACGGGCAGGAAACATCACTGCAGATCTCACCCCGGACACAACCTGTTCCAGCTTCTCCCCTCTGGTAGGCGCTACAGAGCACTGTACGGCAAAACCAACAGACACAGAAGCAGTTTCTTCCTACAAGCCATCACTCTGATGAACAGCTGATTTCTGACTCACAGTGTCAGGAACAATTCCTGCGCAATAACCCAGTAACTCTGCCACTAATCAGCACCTGTTTACTGGTTTCCACTTTATTAGGGCCCGAGCACGACCGTGCGAGGTCCCTATTGAATTTGCTAAGATTATTAGGGCCCGAGCACGACCGTGCGAGGTCCCTATTGAATTTGCTCAGATTATATATATTTAGGGCCCGAGCACGACCGTGCGAGGTCCCTATTGAATTTGCTCGGATTATTAGGGCCCGAGCACGACCGTGTGAGGTCCCTATTGAATTTGCTCGGATTATTTTTTTATTTATTTATTTTTTCTTTTTTCTGCAAAGTAGGCCCAAATGACATGGCCTAAACATTCTCGAAAACTCACCAAAATTTGCAAACATGTCAGAACCGGTGAAAAATTTCGTATTCTACAAGTTTCGCACATGGGCGTTGCAAAATGACTCGCTAGCGCCACCTAGAAAATTGGAAAAAATTAGCCCCTCGTTCACGTTCAACCTACATGTACGAAATTTTCTGGGGACATGTATCGTATCAAGACGCACAAAAAAGCCTCAAGAACCCATAGCGTAAAGTCAA
>NW_025741781.1:0-5515 GCF_021292245.1 Micropterus dolomieu
GATTCTGCTTCTGTGATTCTTTCCTTCTCTTTTCTTTCTCTCTTTACCTGTTGAGGTGTGATTTCCTTCAGCCTGGAGTCCTGTGATTGGAGCACAGCAGTGGACAGAAAAAACACAATCATCCCAGAAACATCTCAGTGAACTCCCTCTGAGTCATTTTACCAGTTTACTGTAGGTGAGATGAACATGTGAATACACAGAACAGCAGCCAGCAGACTGGTTTATATAGAGTTAAAGTTCAGCATTCAGTGAAGTATGCTCGCTCAGCTTCACTTTATTCATAGTGCACCATCACAAACTGAGTCTCTGCACACTTTCAGATTAAATTCCACAGATGGAAATGTTTCCCAGCTGAAGAAACGACGTGTTACATGATGATATATGATGCTACTGTTAGATTAAGGGTTCACACCTAAAGGTCCGGGTCCTGAATCCAACCAATGTGAAGATGCTCAGTTCTCCAGCTGGTCCAGTTTGTGTTCACAAAGGCAAAACTCAAACTGTCCAGAAATCGGAAACAGAAGCAGGTGGTGGAAACGCTTTTCCATTATTGGTCATCCAGTATTCCCTTTCAAACAATAGAAGCAATAAAAACACTGTATAGCCACCGTCTCATTGTCTTATGGTGCAGCCTGTACAGGAACATAACCCTTCTTATCTTCATGGATCCATACTTAGCTTTTAGATGTTCAGATGGGAAAAGATAAAGTCATCAAACCATTTTAAAATTTCTTATTTTACCACTCTGTCACAAACTGTCTGTGACTCACAGCACAAGTGCAGATCTGCTTGATTACGATCACGGCGTACGCTGGTGTTGCTTCAGCCGGGCGGAGCCGTTTCACGCCGCAGGCTGACGTTATCAGTTCTACATGTTATCAGTTGTTTTTCACTACGTGACTAAATTGATGTTTCGGCGTGAGAGCGTGTGAAAGTGTCAACAGCGCGAGTCTCACGGTCAATCTGTGAGAGTTAGCAGCTCTGACTGGATGATGTTTTTATGCTCGGTCCTGATTTGCTGCCGAGTCTCTTTCACACTTTGCAGCTAATAAACAAAGCGAATAGAGCACAGATTAAAAAAGTGATTATTGGTATTTATCACTCATAATATTTAGTCAGCGTTCATCTCACTTTGATTTGTCCAGAAACTAAAGTGAAGTCCACGTGTCCTTCATGGTGGGACAGTGTCAGACCTCAGTGCACTTCTTGAGTTTCATGTTTAAATATAAAGTTTACAGTTTAAGAGCTCGATGTGCAGCCGTCACAAATAAGCAGGAGACAATCAGAGCGCGTCCAACAACGATTGTCAGCCAGCATCCCTCTCTCGCCTTCTTTGCAGCAGCAGAGTTGCTTTTTGCTGCAAAATGTTTTTCTGCCATTGGTCCATTTTGTGCAGAAGAAGAGTCACATGATGCGTCAGAATTTAATGGGAACGAGCACAGAGCCTGATTAAGGTAACAAAGATGATCGCCGTGGTGAAACCCGTTATCTCTGACTGCAGTTTAAACCCTTTCACATGACACCTCTTCCTTTCAGCCTGCAGCTGAGAAAGCGTCTGTATTGCCCTGTTTATTTCTGTTTGTGCATATTAAATACGTTCCTGGGAACCATGTGCAAGCACAGGTTTCTCGTTTATAACTGTTACTAATTTACATCATACTTATA
Source organism: Micropterus dolomieu (assembly GCF_021292245.1). Classification (NCBI taxonomy): domain Eukaryota; kingdom Metazoa; phylum Chordata; class Actinopteri; order Centrarchiformes; family Centrarchidae; genus Micropterus; species Micropterus dolomieu. The sequence continues at coordinate 1,666 of NW_025741781.1, forward strand.
TCTTTTCCATGAACAATCTCCAATTAATTTAATGTCAGCTTGAAAGCAAATGGAAACACAAATAATCTTATTAATTTTCTTATTGTAAATAAATTCAGCCGTCAGTTTAAGGTTTCGTCGAGCTGAAGCCAAGAAAGCCTGGATGTGTCCAACCTGCTTCGTAGTACAGCCCTCTGAACACCTGATACACCTGGACACAACTGAACATCTGAGGCTAATGTTTAGCAGCACAAACAGTTTTAGCAGAAAAAGAAGAAGAACAGAAAGGATCGTGCTCCAGCAGCTTCACCGCTTGGACTCCTACTAACACATGCTGTTTAAAGTCCTACCTGAGCTCCACAGCAGCAGCAGCACCAACAGGTGATCCATGTCCAGGTAGACCGTCTCTCTGGCCGTCCGCCTGCTCTCTGCTCTGATCATCATGTGCTGTCCTCAGTGTATATCTGCGTACAGGAAGAGGTGGAGCTTTACTGGAACACAGCTCATTCAGCTGTCTTTAGTTTCACAGTCAAGAGTCCTCGTCTGAGTCTCTGACACAGGGTGACTCAGGGTTTTCTGTCGCCCATGTTTCCAGTTTGACCAGTGGATCAGACAGTGGTCACACTGGTGTCCAGTCTGAGTCCAGTTCTCCCTTTGGACTGTGTGTTTGGTTTCTTTTCTGCACAGCAGAAGTGTTTAACTCCAGCAGGACAAAGAATGAATGTGGAGATTGTCCTGAGCTGACGTTAGAGTGCCAGTCCGAAGTCTTCTCCCAGTCCGGCTCTGACTGGTTTCCAGTTGGACAGGAAACTGTCTCTCAGTGCAGGTGTGATCTTTGACTCCTGTCCTTCATTTAACCCAGATTCATCACTCAGGTCCCTAAAAGCTCTTTGTACAGATTGTGAAGAACAAGCAGCCTCGTCTTTTCTGTCCGCTTTGTACGACACCTTCTGCTCTACATGGATCTGATGCCGTCGCAGGATTTGAACCAAAATTTATTGAAATGATGCTTCACGTCAAACTGACGACTTCGTGTCAGTTAAACTTCAACATGTTGCTGTAAAAGGTGGATTAAAGGAAATGTTGATGTTGTTTCCTGTTTTATTTTGAAATGTCTCTGCTGTCTGTCTTTATTTCCTGTCTGTGTCTTCCCTGTGATTACCTGATGTGTCTCACCTGTGTTTAATCACCCTGCCACCTTGTGTGTGTGTACAGGTCTCTGTTGTTGGTCCAGTTCTTGGTTGTCTCTCCGTTTGGAGACCCTGGGCCTGTTTTCTGGGGATTATTGCATCTGGATTCATCCGGACTTCATTCCTGCCGGCCTCTTCCTCTCAACATGTTTGTGTTTCGGACTCCGCTCCAGGTTTTCCTCTCGCCTGCCTGCCTCATCATCATTGGAAGTTTGTGTTCACCTTGTTTTGACTTAATAAATCATGTTACAGTGAGCTGAGAGTCTGAGCCTGGCTCCTATCCTTTTTACCTGCTGCCACGTTTGACACCACCTGACCTCTGCTCCACCAGGTTCCTCTCTGACGGCAGCACCCGGGGCTTCAAACTGGTTTAGAACTGGTTTATAAATGGTGTTAAACTGGGTGCACATTTTTTATTTTGGTAAATAAAGTTTTGTCCTTCAGAGACGATGTCGACACTCTGTGGTCTGTAGATTTCCTCTTTTAACTGCATTTCTGTGGAACTGATAAGAAGCTGCTGATTACTGACTACAGGCCAGCGTTACCATGGCAACCAGAGCAGGCTGAGGCGTCGCTATCAGATTAAAGCGGTCAGCGTCTTCTTCTTCTTCTTCTTCCTGCTAGATGTGTCTGATCCCACTTCCTGTGTGTTGCTATGGCGATCCAAACAGCACGTGAGCGTCTCAGTGTGCTTGTTTCTCCTTCCTGGTTCAGCTTCCTGTTATTTCTTAGTTCTGATGATTTAGTGAAGTTTTCACATTCGAGGAGGAAAACTGACTCTGAGGAAACGTTTGTTGTTTCCTCCTGTGGGAGCAGTGATGGAAGAAGTACTCACAGCTTTTACTGCAGTAAGAGTACTAATACCACAGTGTACAAATACTCTGCTGCAAGTAAAAGGACTAGTCATGCATAATAAAATCCCTGCAGTGTGGCTGGCCTTCTGAAGGCAGGACAGGATCATTTGTTTTATTGAACTTCCTCCGTTAGTACATTATTGTGTTTTGGTAGCACATCACAAGTGAGAAAAACACCATCAGAACATTTCATCCAGTTCCTCTGATTAGAAATGACTGAATATTGTTTGGGCTGTGTCTCTGTGGGTTCTGTGCTGTTGTCCTGTTGCTGTTTTCAGCCCAAAACAGCAGCAGCACTACAGAAGAGCCATCTAGTGGCTGTTGTCAAAAAAGCACCAGAGTTTCGTCTCTTTGCTTCTTTTCTCTTTGATCTGCAGTGAATTTGAGTTGTGACATGTGAACGCAGAATAAAAGGCAGATTTATTTTGTCACAAAATAACAGGTTATAGAGTGAAACTGAGTTTGTAACTCCCTTCTGCTGCATGGCAGACAGTAAACATTAATATAGAAATATATTAATAATAATAATAATGTAGAAAAGAGTGGAATATGGACACAGAGGAAGGGTCACACAGGGTGAACTCATATCCTGCAGAAATGTTGCTGATATCAGGTAAGAAAACATTTTCCCTGTAAGTTTCTGTAACAACATCATGTAAAACGTACAGTTAGTTAAGTTAGAGTGTTTAAAACAGTTCATAGTGGATTAAATAACAGGCTGATAAATAAATATGTGTCTTTGTGTTAACAAACTTCATCTAAATAGTTTGTTTACATGTAGCCGTTAGCTCACAAGCTAACCCCAGAGGGCAGACCGCTGTCCATCTTAACATTTAGCTCATTTCATTGGTCGTTACCGACACTGTCAGCCAATCAGAAAGGTAGAGGGGCGGGATGTAAGGAAACCCCGTAGAGTGAGGTCACAGGATAGCGTGAGGCAGCTAACAGAGCAGCTACACGTTAGCTGTAAAAGCTGCCTGAGAGGAACTTAATTCTGCCCATTAAGAGTTTAATCCAGCGGCTAACGGACATGTTGGAACCTGCAGAAGGTAAAAACCTCTGTGTGTGTTTCTGCTTCACTTTCTAGTGTCCTGCTAGCACTTCCTCTCTGGATACAACCGGAGCCTGATGCTAACCGCGATCAGCGCGCTAATGCTATCAGCATGTATTTCAGTGCAGCAGCAGCTAACACTGCTGTGTTGCTAATATGTGTTAATGTTGTCAGCTAGTTTCCTCACAGCTCAGGGATTTGTGAGGAATAACTAAGTTAACCAAAGCACCTGCCGCTTTATTTGGTAGTTAGCACTAGCAAGTGAAGCTCACGTGGGTCCAGACAGTTTAAATAAAGTTTGTTGAAGGAACGGTAAAAAGGGAACTCCTACTTTTTAAGGTGTTTTCAGTGAATCTTCTTGTCCTTTTTCTTTTTCCCCAGATGCACCAAGGATCCAGCTGATTACTGGCAGTTTGGAGGAGGATTGTTCTTCATCTGTCACTTCTGGCACAGATTCACTCACCTGTTGCGGTTTGTTTTGATTTGACTTATTAACACACTGTAGAGTTCGGATCCTGGATTAAAAGACAGCCTGATGTTTGTCCATTATCAGAAGTATACGGGGCCCCCAGGGGCCAGGAGAAGACCGAAGCTAAAGAACAACAACGGCACAATGTGTTGCTTTCTCCAGCTGTTTCACAGGTGAAGTCATGACCTCATGGTCACAGTAACCCGAACAGCTAAAGAACCGACACAGAAGAAGGATAAGGAGGAGCAACCGGGAGTTTTCCTCCTCTGTTTGTCTCGGGAAGCTAGTGAACTGCAGGATGCTAATG
>NW_025741782.1:0-2837 GCF_021292245.1 Micropterus dolomieu
ATAGTGTCGTAACCGACGCAGTTCGAGTTCCCTCGAAGGGGAACGTCTCGGGTTACGTATGTAACCCTGGTTCCCCGAGAAGGGGAACGAGAGACTGCGTCGGTCCGCCGCACCTCTCTCCCCGCCTGAAGCGCCTGCTTCATAGTTTAAGCTAATGATGAGTGTGTACAGGTGTGCTTTATACTCCTCCGGTTATTCCGTCACACCTTACCGTTCTAGCAACAGGCCAATAGGATTGGAGTGATTTCATTCACGTTCAGACCTGCTTCGCCTAGAGGCGTTCCCATAGTGTTGTAACCGACGGAGTCTCTCGTTCCCCTTCTCGGGGAACCAGGGTTACATACGTAACCCGAGACGTTCTGGCTAGTCAAGAACCCTGTGGTAAATCGGGGCATAACATAAAAAATAAAAAGGCATATGATAGATATTGTTACAGACTTTTGTTGTTGAAGCTGCTGGTTCCTGTTGAGCTTTGGAACGTGCAATAAATGTTATTAGCACAGATCACGGTTGAGCCAAAATAAAGAAGCTGATTTTTATTCTTTTACCTATAGGAGATTTATTATAACCTTCTGTTTTATTTTCATCAACAAACTACTGTCCTGTTATGTCAACAAAGAAGCTAACTAGTATTTGAATACTTCATCCCCAAGGGAAGGGTTCTGGATTTCATGTCCTCTGTAATAGTCTTATTCACAGGGATAATGCGGGTTGCACCCTAATTAGCAAAAGGTGGGTGGTTCTCTGTAGAAGGATCAAACTTTAGCTCTTGAAGTTTCCACTTGATAAAGTTGTAAACTATAATTTTTTATAATTCTAGCTTTTTTTACTAAAGGGAAAGAGGAGGCCTGTTAGCGTGACTAGTCACTTAGTTATGAGTAAGGCTTTAGTTTAGAATGAGGGACATAGTCTATATGTTTTGAAAGACTAAATTTAGAGTTATTTGGACACTGTTAACACTTGTAGTTTTGGGGTTTTTGCTACACAAGAATTGTCCTTATTTTGTAAGTGTAACTACAAATTAAACATTTAGTTTAGATTACAATATTCTCTTAATAGGAATATCCCATTCTTTTATTCATCCATGCTGGAGTGTCGCTCCATGCTAGCTAAGAAGGAACTAAGAGGGAACTCCGTGTCATTACGTGCAATGGACATTGGACATTGAACAATGGACATTTCTGTAATGCAGTCAATAAATAAAATGCAATCCTATAAAATTTAGACTGAAGAAACAAGTACATTGCAAAATTGATAGAAATCTTGTGGTCGCAATAACTGGTCAATTTCATTTCACAATATTTGGGGACAGAATTATTGCAAAGGTTTAGTAAAAGTTGATAAACCTGTTTTAGTGATTACTTACAAAAATTTATAAAAAAGAAGGATCTTGCTGCTGAGCATTTTAGTCCTAATTTATAATTATGAAGAGCAAATACAAAATAAGATAAAGATGAAGGCCCTTTAAAAAGGCCTACTTCACCATTCCACAAAGGTCATAAAAATGACCAACCGCCACAGACAAACCTGAATTCCCCTAAGAGAAAGTTTAAATGACTGCACTAGTGTAAAAAGACATTTTATATAATTGAACCCTGGATAAAGTACCTTTTGCTGCTAATACTGAAATCTTTGATATTTGTGCATGCATCCAAGTTATTTCTGAATAACAGGTAAAACTGTAAATTCTCAATAATGTGGCCCTGAATATTTTTGTATCACAGAGAAATGTTTAAATATTGAATGATGATGAATGAAACAATGATGTTAAAATTTCCATTTTTGAAAGAAACGAAAATTCTTTAAGAGATACAAACACTCATTAGCTGAAAAAAATGATCCGCATTGAGGGTCCCCTCTTTGGTAGGTAGATACTGTTCAAGGATCCAAGTGCCCTCTTGGAAATTTCTTGAAGACAATGTTCTCGTTTTATTTTCACAGACTCCCATCATTGGCCTATGGTAACCCCTCCTAGTCTCTTATCATTGGCTCACGGCTAACTCTGCCCATCCTCTTATTTTGTATGTGACAGCATGTGGGAAATAACTGGTGAGGGGTTGGGGACCGTTACTTCTGGTACAACCAGATTATTATATAAAGTCTGCTAATTTTGGAACTCACTCTTATTTTGCTGCATGCTGTTGAAGGTAATTTAAAATGCTGTTTAATTTTAACTCACTGTTATACTATTTTACTGCTTTACTGTAATTAATTCAATTTATTCTTTAGTTCTTTAATGATGGTAAGTCTGTCACACAAAGCTTTAGCAAAGATTTTACAAAGTTTAATTTTGGAACTCACTCTTATTTTGCTGCATGCTGTTGAAGGTAATTTATAATGCTGTTTAATTTTTACTCACCGTTATACCATTTTACTGCTTTACTGTAATTAATTAAATTTATTCTTTAGTTCTTTAATGATGGTAAGTCTGTCACACAAAGCTTTAGCAAAGATTTTACAAAGTTTAATTTTGGAACTCTTATTTTGCTGCATGCTGTTGAAGGTAATTTATAATGCTGTTTAATTTTTACTCACCGTTATACCATTTTACTGCTTTACTGTAATTATTTCAATTTATTCTTTACTTGTTTAATAATAAAGACTGACTTGATTCCAAATCAATGAAGAAACCTCCTACTGATCCTTTGCTGGCCCCGGAGATTCCTCCTACTTATAACTCACTGCTATACTTTTTTTACTGCTAAATTTATGGCCATAAACACCTACTAGTTAATTCATTCAAGTTCATGTTTTATTACTTAATAAAGTCTTTAAATCAATGAAAAACCTCCTCCAATTATCAGTCAAAAACACACAATGGAAGGATGTACGCACCC
>NW_025741783.1:0-2172 GCF_021292245.1 Micropterus dolomieu
GTCCCATACGCACCAGCACGTACCTTGAGATCCTCGGGCAGAGGTCTGTTGTCTGTTCCAGAGTCTCGACTGAAAACTAAAGGGGACAGAGCGTTTGCTGTCAGGGCCCCGAGGCTCTGGAACAGCCTGCCCGAGGAAATCAGGTCGGCTGAGTCAGTGAACTCTTTTAAGTCCCTTCTTAAAACATACTTTTATAGGAGAGCCTTTCCCGATTTTATTTGACTTTATTTTATCCCTTTTATTTTATTGTATTTTACTAACTTTATATTTATCTTAAACATGAACATTGCGTGTTGTTAGCCATCCTCTGCGGTTGGCTTGGTCAGTATTTCATTTTGTTAGTGTGACAGCCCTGGTTAAGATGAAAGAAACCCAGATTAAAGACGTGACGTTGGACTGAGGTGATGATCAGATCAGAGGGAGGAAGGTTATCTTACCGTGCACGAGGATCACAAACACCACAAACATCTTCATCTTCCTGTAGAAACTCCAACAAGCACAAAGTTAATCTGCTTCTCACTAAAGGAAGTCTTCAGAAACACAGTGAGGACATCAGTTCACAGCCAGCTGTCCCTTTCCTCCCCCTGATAATCTGCTGAAAACTTTACTTTCGATTTGAACAGTTGCATAACATTTACAGAAACAGGTGGGGCAGGTAAGGGAAGGAGGAAGTCAGGTCATGTGTAGAGCAACAGTTACAGTATCTGGAAAGAAATGTTATTTTTGTTTGTTTCATCTCAGTTCATGCATTTGAGAAATAGTGAAGAGAGACAATGGACCTCATGCAAGAATATTTTCCTTTTCTTCTTGCAAAACTCTAAACATAACAAAATGATATACATTTTACTAACCTGTTTGTGTTGGAGTGGGTGCTCTGTGCCTGAGAGGATCTCTGCGTGTCCTAAAGGTGTCTCTTTCTGATTGGCTGGATTCACAGGTAGAACCTGGGAGTGGCTGCTGCTGATTGGTCCATTCACAACATCCTGTCTTTTAAAATATCTGGTGGCGAGTTTAGTGCAGACAAAACGTAGTAAAACGTTTTTTTCCCGAGGTGGTCCCCTGAACACCCTGTTGTGTACGCAAGCACACTGCATTTCCTGCCTTTTTAACGCCTGAGACCTGAGACACACCCACCAAACGGGAGCAAATATACCTCGAAGCCCGTTGCAAGTAAACATGCCGTTCAATCTGAAAATATTGCAAACCGGTGCAAAACGTTTTGAGATTGAACTCGCCCCCGGTTTCCAGCCGTCTGACAGCAGCAAACCAAACCCTGTTTGTTTTGCGTTAGAGCTGTGAGGTTCGTCTCCTGATTGTGGTGTCTCACTGTGTTTAAAGTTTATTCTTTTCCATTTCAGTATCAGTAAATCTGTGAATGACCGTGTTGTCTCTTGAAGAAAGCTGTTGACAGGCATTCATCTGATTTACCTGGCTTGACATTGTCGCTCCTGCTGGAGCGAGTTCAGCGCCGACAAATAAGATTTTTTCCACGGAAACCGTGGTACCTTGAACCCATTGTATATACAAGCGCTCTTTATTTTCCTGCTTTTTTAAAACCCTTGTTTTAAACCGGAATTCAACCCAGTGGACGCTGTAGCGCTACTGCCGATGAGTGTTTGGGGGTGTAATAGCAGAATGACGGGGACACCGACGCACAGGTATAAATGCATGGCTACGTGCGTAGCCTACGGCGTAGTTGCATACGAGTTTATGCATCACTGGCGACAGCGACTGGAGTTTGTTTCCACCAGATGACTGTGTCTGATCTGTTTAAAGTGTAGTAATGAAGCAGGACAGAGCCGCTCTCTGGCCTTCAGGCAGGAGCCCTCAGATTCAAACAGGTTCATTAACAGAAGCCAACAGAAAACCAAACAAGGCTAGCAGTTTCCCCCTGCTTCCAGTCTTTGTGCTAAGCTAAGCTAATCCTGGACCCACAGAACTGTAGAAGTCTGTTTAAAGAAGGACAGGAGGACAGGGACAGACTGAAACCTTTATTATCACAACAAAATGGACATTAACGTGTTTAGTGTGTGGAGTATTTGGGCAGCTGGTTTCCCAGTATGACTCGTCTCTCCACTCCCTCCTCTGAGATGCTCGCCAGTCTGACCACGCCGCCGCTGGAGCCGTCTCTCTCCATCGCCAGAGACAGAGCTGAGAGACAAGACAGGAGAG
>NW_025741784.1:0-3350 GCF_021292245.1 Micropterus dolomieu
ATAGTTAATGAGATTATTCAATCTGCTGAGGAAACAATCCCTAAGAGTACAGGAACTAAACGGACCAAGAGTGTACCCTGGTGGAATGACAACTGTAGTAAAGCCATAAAGGCCAGGAATAAAGCATTTAGAGAACTCAAGAAACGTCATTCTCAGGATGCATTGATCCTGTATAAAAGGGCCCAAGCAATAGTAAGGAGGACAATTAGAACACAAAAACGAACATTTTGGAGGCAGTACTGTAGCACTATTGGAAGGGAAGTACAGCTGTCAGATGTGTGGGGCATGATTAGAAGAATGGGGGGGATTAGAAGAAATTATGAGATACCAGTGTTGAACACTGGGAACAAAATGGCTGTCAATAACTTAGAAAAGGCGGAACTTTTTGCACAAACATTTGAAAGGGTTCATAGTTCGTGTAATCTCACAGATGAGGCTAGGCAGTGTAGAGAGAAAATCTTAATGAAGAATCCCAAAATAACAGAGAAAAGGGAGGTGTCAGGAGATCCGTTAGATCTACCGTTTAATATGTTTGAGCTAAGAAGAGCAATTACGAGTGCTCATCAGACCACTCCAGGGAAAGACGGTGTATGTTATGCAATGTTGGCACACATGAAAGATCGTGCACTGGACACGGTGTTGGGTTTGTTTAATAAAGTTTGAGATGTTGGCCAACTTCCTTTAGCTTGGAAACAAGCAATAATAGTGCCCATTCCAAAACCAGGAAAAGATCAGTCAGACCCTTCCAGTTACAGACCTATTGCATTAACCTCACACTTATGCAAAATTATGGAACGAATGGTCACCGAGCATTTAACATATTTCCTAGAGAATAAAGCTCTTCTGTACCCGTACCAGAGTGGGTTCCGTAGGGGTCGGAATACAATGGATTCAGTATTGTGCTTAGAATCAGACATCAGGAAAGCACAGACCAACAAAGAAATACTGATAGCTGTATTTTTTAACGTCGAAAAAGCATATGATATGCTCTGGAAAGAAGGGTTACTTATTAAGTTGAAGTCATTGGGTATTGGTGGTAGAACATATAATTGGGTTATGAACTTTCTATTTGACAGGGAAATACAAGTAAGAGTAGGCGCAGAATACTCCAGTGTATATAAGGTGGAAAATGGAACTCCGCAAGGGAGTGTGTGCAGCCCATTGCTATTCAACATAATGATAAATGACATCTTCTCTCAGGTTGAACAAAGTGTAGGGAAATCTTTGTAGGCAGATGACGGGGCTCTGTGGGTAAGAGGCCGCAATGTGTTGCACGTCAGTAAGAAATGCAAGCTGCAATAGCTGCTGTGGAAAAATGGGCAAATAAATGGGGATTCAAGTTATCTGTTGCAAAAACACAGGTGATCTGTTTCTCAAGGCGGCATAAAGTCACGCCTATTTCCATGAAGTTATATGAACAACCACTTGAGCAAGTCAAAACAATTAAATTTCTTGGGGTTTGGTTTGATGAGAAGCTCACCTGGAATACTCATTTAGACAAAGTTAAGAACAAGTGTAAAAAGGTCATCAATATACTTAGTTGTCTGTCAGGACAAGAGTGGGGAGCAAGCAGAGCAGCTCTACAAAATATATACTGGGCACTCATGAGATCCGTTTTTGACTATGGATGTGTAGCGTACATGTCAGCAGCAGAATCAAACCTTAAGAAGTTGAATGTATTACAAGCTCAGGCCTTGAGAATTTGCAGTGGATCAGTCAAAACATCTCCGGTGTCAGCAATGCAGGTGGAGAAATGCCGTTAAGAATCAGGCGAGTAAAGTTAATGTTGGCACACTGGGTTAATCTCCAGGAGCAATGTGATTCTCATCCTGCCAAGAGTCTTTTAATAGATTGCTGGGAACACAATGAGACAAATTTCACAAGTTTTGGGTGGATTTGGGGTGGATTGGTGATGCAAAGGCAGAAGTTATAGGATTACGACAATTAGATTACAGCCCTACATTGTCACAGTCTTCCATTCCTAGGAGTCTATAAGGAGTTCTTCATCATCCAGTTCGGAGCGGGACACAGGGTTTGAGAGACAGAGGTCCCAACTTTCAAAGTTTCCTAAGGAACCATGAGTGACATTACAGACATTATTTGCAAGGTAAATGAGCTCCAACAGCACGCCAGCATATATGGTACCAACAGAGACCTGAGTAAAGAATTATTATTTGGTTTATTGTTTTGAGTCACCAAGACATTTTTTTTAAAGGTGATGTAATAAAGGTGAACTTATATTGCGATCAATCACTGTGGTTTGATTAATGTTCATTCATGTTTAGGATAATGTGTTTAAGGTGTTGAAATAAGGGCTATAGTTGTTAAAGAGTGCATGGGAGTTCCAGCTCACAGTAACAGTAACAAAATAGCTATAAAATAAGCTAGCTCGGCCTCTTTGCAACCTAGTCAGCGTCACATGCCTGAAGTGCATGTTGTTAAAGTAGACATATTCCCACTTAGAAATTTCGAGTAGCTCTCAATTCACCTCCCATGCAAAGGTAATCAGATGTGAAGATGCCTGATATGGCAACCCTGAGACAAAATTAGAGTTAGGGCTACAATTGTATTGCAGTTTTTGATTATATTTAATAATAATAATAATAATCTTTATTTGTAGAGCACTTTTCAAACGTTACAAAGTGCTTTAACAAGTGTAAAGACAATAATACCCAAGAGACAATAATACAAAAACAATACAAGATAAAAGCATGAAAACATTGAAAAGACTAAAATACAGATAAATATAAAATTAGTAAAATAAAATAAAAGGGATAAAATCAAATCAAATAAGATCGGGAAAGGCTCTCCTATAAAAGTATGTTTTAAGAAGGGACTTAAGAGTTCACTGACTCAGCCGACCTGATTTCCTCGGGCAGGCTGTTCCAGAGCCTCGGGGCCCTGGCAGCAAAGCTCTGTCCCCTTTAGTTTTCAGTCGAGACTCTGGAACAGACAACAGACCTCTGCCCGAGGATCTCAAGGTACGTGCTGGTGTGTATGGGACTAAAAGGTCAGAAATATAACAAGGCGAGAGGCCATGAAGAGCTTTAAAAGTGATCAATAGAATTTTAAAGTCAATTCTAAAACATACTGGGAGCCAGTGTAATGAAGCTAAAATAGGAGTAATGTGGTCATATTTCTTTGTTCTGGTTAAAAGCCTGGCAGCTGAGTTCTGGACAGTCTGGAGTCGATCAATAGATTTTTGGGTTAAACAGGTGAAAAGGCTGTTGCAATAATCCAGGCGTGATGAGATGAAGGCGTGTAAAATGGTCTCGGTGTCCTTAAAAGTTAACATAGATCGAATTTTTGCTATATTTCTAAGTTGATAAAAACATGATTGAACAAGCTTT
>NW_025741785.1:0-5360 GCF_021292245.1 Micropterus dolomieu
GTCGTCAATTGTATGGCTGGATCTGTATGTGATCATCCTCTTCATGTGATTTCTTGCACTGGTATTTTCTTCAGTAAAACTGGTTAGTAAATACATTTTACTAACTTGGACTGTTGGACTGTTCAGAACATGAAATAATATTAAAGCCATTGCCCTGTAAGTTTGTTGAGCAACAATGAACACATCTGCGTCTCTAAAAAATTCAGCAGCATGACATCATGGAAATGCTGTTTTGTAAACTGTGGCTGATTGTGGTGTCTGTTCTCTTTTTCTGATCTGAATTGAGAAATTTGTTTTAACATTTGAAACCTTTGACTATCTGCAATCCACTGGACTGTCTCTAAACTTAGTTGTTGTAATCTGCTACTCCAAAACATGCATTTGTCATATCCATATTGGAAATACATGGAAAGGTTTTGGTTTGCTTTTGCTTGATAGCGCCCATTTATGTAACAACACTGGAGATTCCACAGACCACAGCTATCAAAAACCAGTCAGGCGCATGTGTAATGAAGTGGTTATTTTAAAAGTGTTTCTCTATAAAATGCATAATTTCCCTTTCATGATCCGCTAACTGTGAGAGAACTGGATCATCTTACGTTTTAGTTGCCCTGTGAGGGTCTACAGAATACAGTTCTGGGAAAAACACTGAATTACTTTTAATTCTAAAACAAGATACTGGGACAGTCACAATAATTTCAAATGTTAAAATAAGCCTCCAAAAGCCTTTACAATTTAGACACTATACAGTAATTAACCACAAGATTGTGTTCTTCAACCTTTCAGCTAATAAGGAGGAGGAAACTGTGTACAGTGATGTGAAGGTGCGAAGCAAAACAACCGAAAAGACTGCTGACACAAACAGTAAGTTGTAAAGAAAAATGTACACAGCATTCAGTAGAGTATATCTATTAATACTACTATTACTGCTACAAATACTACCTCAGATTTATCGTTATTACAACCATTAAAAGGGAACTAATAGGGGGGTCATGAGGAGTACTGCTCAGCCTGTGAAAACAGTAGGAGCTTTGTTAATAACCTGATGATGCCTTCAGTTTAACTTAGAGACTGCTAATTTTAACAAAGACTTACAAACTGGGGGTGTGGAGTTCAAAAAGATGTTGCTGTTTCACAGGCAGGGAAGCTCTAGTGAAAAGATAAAATCACCTTGAATTATGGGAAGTGTAGGATCCATTGTTTCTGGGGTTTAAGCCATAGTAGGGAATTTCTATTTAGAGAATTTCTGATTTGTATTTCAACTTTCAAGTGCTTCAACTGCAACATTTATTTTACAGCCACCAATTCTTCTATTACTGCTTCTAATGCTCCTCTTAGCACAATGGCAAAAAGCACTTTTCTTAAAGAACAGGTTCACACATTTTAATATCCATCATGAAGCAAAAGTCAGGTGCCCATATGAATATTGAAACATGTTTTGCTGCCTGTAATCATTCCTCCTGTTTGTACTGACCATTAAGAGATCTTTTGTAATGTGCTTCGAATATAAGAGATGGGAGAGAAAATGTCTTTGTTCTGTGTAGAAATGTATTCCCAGGTTTATCTGAAGCTAATATGAGCCTAGCAGTCTGAGTTAGTCAAATGAAGTGGGTACCTTTACTGTCTTCTACTTACTGACTTTTTAGTGTAAAAAAGATTTTTTGTAGTAAAATTACTGTAACTTTGAAAGTTACCCTCTTGATATCGTTAACTTGGACTGCTAAAGCCTTCTATTTATATTTAGCCCCTTTTCCACTGCAAGGTACCAGCTCGACTCGCCTTTTTTGGTTTTCCATTGGGGAAAAGTTGTACCTGTACTTGCAACCAGGTACTTTGTTCTTATCACCACCGTCGAGGTTCCAAGCGAGCTGAGGTGATACTAAAATGTGACATGAAAACACAGCAGATTGCTGATTGGTCAGAGAGAATCGTCATCATTGCGTGTGCCTGACAGAGGCCAGCAACAGAAAGTTTTATATTTTACAATTTTCATGTGTAATTTCATCACTAAATCCACTTCTGAGAAGTTTTGAGGTGAGAAATCAGCTGTGTAGATTTCAAATATTGACAGTTTTGCAAAAAGTGGAACAAAAATGTGCTTGAAAGTTTTCGGAGTTGAGTGGCGGCGGGGGTTGCCCTGTGCCAGCCGCCCGCTCACAGAGCCCTCTGCTCCCGCCGTCACACAGACCGCTGCAGCAACAATGGCAGAGGAAAACACAGCTGGAAGGTTTTCATACCGCTTATCTGTCTTTACATTCTGAGGAATGTTGAAATGTTTAACATAAATCAAGAGACAGCTGTGTGTGGGTCGCTGGTGTGTGGCGTTGCTATGACGACTAGCTAGACTGAAGAGTACTATTGCTGCGTTCCAGCCAACTCGGAACTGGAAAATTTCCGACCTCCAACCAGAAAAACTACTGTGGAACGCCACTTGAAGTCGGATTTCCTACTTGTGAACTCGGAGAAAAAATATGGCCCCCCGACTTCAAGAGTAGCAGCTGAATGACGTCACAAAACAATGTCAGCGCCCACGGAAGCACACACTGTAAATGGTAAACCATAAACTAAAAGGCAACAAAACGTATATTTGTATGTATTTAAATTAAACTTGGAAATTTCCCAGTTCTGAACAGTCTGGAACGCGGCATATTTCTGGGTACAATCTGCAATGGAAAACAGAGGACGTCGGGACAAAACCGAGTTGAGTCGCGAGTTGAGCTGGTTCTGGTAATGGAAAAACGGCATTTGTTGTTTATCCTCAGCAGGACTCTTGCCAGACAAGAAAACAAACAGCAGAGGTCGCTGCTATCAGCAGGTGGCTTGTTGTTTGGGGATTCTTTGTGTCATTTTGCTGTTGGGCATCATAGCAGTCTGTGTCTACGGTAAGTATACAAAACAGGTAGTCTATGCAGTACTTCAGACTCAGACATGAGGCAGAACTTGAAGAATAACAGCACCAGTTTTCCTCTGTAACATTACTATAACCATAACCAAAGTATTGTAGCTTTCCTCAACAAGAAGCTATGAGATGATAGCTGGTTTTGTTCACTGTTTATTACAGAAGAAAATACAGGCTAATGTGGGCCGTAGCCAATGCCAAAAAGACAAATCTGTCTGTCACAGAGCGCTACGTGCTAACATCCCTCTTTTTCAACTCTCTCTTTTCTCCTCGGTTTCTAAGCGTATCATATAGTCACAGACATGCATAACACATTCAGTGACATCCTGGAAACTTGGAAAACATGGTGATTACGATAAACAGCCTAACAATTAAAACAAACATATCAGCTGGTCGGTTACAGTATTTCTAAACAGGTTGTTTAACCTATAGATTTCTTCCTCTATTCTAAATCATGTTACGAACAAACTTGTTTATGTGATTTTTATTTTCAACAATTTGCAACCAATTTTTACAGCCTGTTCTCATCTCAGGGCGTCAAATACCAACGCGTTCAGAAAGGTTGACAAAGTGTAGGTATTTGATGCAAAAGGTACCCTTCGGCTTTTGTAAGAGACGCCAACGGCACGTCCGCATGAGACACCCACAACAATGAACACAGCCACTGTCGAAGTTAGTACCACAGACACCGCCCTGCTGCCATAAAGCCCTGCTAGTGCACACACACACAAAAAATCCCCAACAAATACACTATTCACTGTTTAATTACTTATTACTTAAAATTATAGTGCCTAGCTAGCTAGTTTTAGGCAATGTCAAATATTTAAGGGTCCAGTAGGAACCAAAGGGCTTAGGAAGTCAGAAAACATTTATTCTTTTTAGGGGATTTGTTGATCTCATAAATTAAAGACAAATAAGAGCCTACAACTCCCATAAGTCTAGAAAACCTGAAATAAAACAGTGAAGTGACAAAGACAAAATCGTATCATTACTATCACTCAATAAGCTAATTTCCCATTTCCAGTTGCACAATGTGACACAAGCCTATATTGTCTTAAAAGCAAGATCACAAACCTGTCTGCAGAAAACCAGAACCTGACAACACGAAACCAGGAGCTGAAGACACAGAACCAGGATCTGGAGTCACAGAGGAACAACTTAACAGAACAAATACAAAACAAGTGGAATGAGCTCAACGTCAGTCGAGCTCAGTGGAGCATTGATGCCTACTGCCCAAAACCACAAAACCAAAGTATGTTCAGATCCCATTAATGAAGTAAAAAAATAAACAATATTAATAACAATATCACAATGCAGTAATGTTGTTTATTGGTTTGTCTCTGTTGTTTCAGACAGACAGTGTAAAGCTTGTCAGGATGGTTGGATACTCTCAGAATCCAGCTGCTATGGGATTAATGACCCTGATGTTTCTGGTCAGAAAACCTGGGAAGAAGCTCGAGAAGACTGCAGAGGAAAGATTTCAGATCTGGTTGTTAAACTTGATCAAAAGGAGAAGGTAATGAGAACACTGAACATTTTTATGACAGCCTATATGAAATGAAAATGTATTTTCTGTCTGAACACACTGAGTCTGTAGGCCACAGTGTGTTTATTAAAGCAAAGAGTTTAAATATTTGATAACTGTCTCTCTGTTGTCAGACATTCATCAATAAACAAAAAAAAACGGGTAAATCTTTTGGATCATGATAAAAGTTACTGTCGGTTGATGAAAGGTGAAATGCAGCAGTGTGAGAAGATGTTGCAGATGAAGAGTGTGATTTAAAACCACTAAAGTAGAAAACTTGCCACCATCAGTTCAGCGTTCACCGCTAACTAAACAACTGTCACAACTTCAAAGCAGAAATAAAAACCATTCTCTTCTCTGTGAAATATAAAATTTCTCCCCCTGAGATGCAATCTAATTAATTATAATTGAAAATGATATATATTATACAAAAATGAAAACACTAAATAAAAATGTATGTATTTCTTAACACAGCTGGAATGTACTTGAAATTTTCATGCATGATAAATGTGAACTCTACTGATCAAAACCTATAGTGTGATATTCCTGCACAGGAGAATCTCAGACAAACCTTGATAACACTAGAGATATACAGTAAAAATGTCAAATGTATTTTCTGTGTATATGATGAAAAAAGGATGGAGATCAATGTGTGGATTATTTAGCTGATTTAGAGGGTTTAGAAAAGAAGCTGCATGAAGTCAGAAACAGTTAAAGCCACAGAGTGTTTTGTCAGTACAGTGGTTAAACATGATAAACTGATATTGTCTTTCTGTGAACATCAGGAATATGTCGACTTTAACTGGGGCAGTTATGGCTACTGGATTGGCCTGAGAGTTGAAGCTGGAAATTGGACGTGGATCAATGGAACTTTTCTAAAGACTCAAGAGTAAGATGATTTTCTAAACACCATGAATAATAAAATGTGTCAGCTGG
>NW_025741786.1:0-4918 GCF_021292245.1 Micropterus dolomieu
CCACAAAAGATGACGTTTCACAAGAACACAAGAACACAAGTACAGAGAAGAACACAGATTGAGAAAGGCCCACTATTTAGCTGCAGTCGCTGTCAATTGCCGTCACTCAATTGGAGGAATCCAGCACCGGCCGCTCCAATCATCGAGCCCAGCCAGTGTTACATTCAGCCTCCTGGCTTCTGGTTTCTGCCCCGCTGCTGTCATGGTAACGTAACGTTACACCGCGTGTCATCTAATGATTGGCTGTTTCATATTTTCTGTTTATTTAACGGCCACATATGAGCGAGAAAACAGCTGAATCTAACATTAAAGACAATCTGTGACTGTACAGTCTGTGAGTCCTTTCAGGCGTTCACTGATGCAGAAATTCATTTTATTATCATACTGCATTACACAATATTGAAATTACATTTAAAAATTTAAAGTTTTAAGTAAAGAAGCCTAATTGATGTCTGTTATTGTTATTATCACAACACATCAGTGACGTGGAAATTTGATTTATTTTAAGATTAGATTTGCTACTATTGTCATTATTCTAATGTGCTTCATCAGGATGATTGAATAAAATATAGATTTACTGATAAGACATGTTTTTGATATTTATTTTGGATAAATTTGTATGTTAATCGAGTAATAGGCAACTTTTCTTTCTTTAGAATAAACAAATTTAGTCGTTAGATTAATCGACTAATCGAAAAAATAATCGTTAGATTAATCGACTTGAAAAATAATCGATATGTACAGCCCTAGTTAAGTGTGAGCAGTCCAAAAACACAAAGCATGAAAGTCCAAAGTCCACAGGGGCACGAGAAACACCACAGGAAAATCCACAGCAACATCCAAGGCAACATCAAAATACATCCACAATGAACTGGCACCGAGTGAAAGACAGACAACCACTTAAATACTCAGGTGAGTGAGAAACTAATTACACAGAGGTGAAACCACTAAGACCATAAAGGACAGGCAGGAGGTAAAACAAGACAAGAGACACTAGGGCAAACTAACTACAAACTAAAACAGGAAGTAAAGCTAACTGAAACACACAAGGAACTATGTCACAAAATGAAACATAACACAGACATCAAAAGTACTAACTAACAAAAACCTACAGAACATATAGATGGTAGAACAGGACTAGAAACACTGATGACCTCATAACAAGTAAACCTGACTAAAAAATACACAGAAACAACTACAAAACACACCCAACCAACCCGAAAACGGTTTTGCTTGGGCCAAACGATCAAAAACCTGCTCCAGTACTCTCATGTGCTCATCCCGTGTTGCTGCACGGATGATCATATCATCCAAATACGCATTACAGTTGTGCAACCCCGATAACACAGTGTCTACTAACCTCTGGAAGGTAGCCAGCGCATTGCACAGTCCGAAGGCCATTACAGTGTACTGGAGGAAGTGATCTGGTGTGACAAATGCAGCTATTTTAGAGACACGGCCCATTAAAGGTACCTGCCAGTATCCCTTCAACAGATCTACCTTGCTTACAAACTTGGCTGCTCCCAAGTTATCCACACAATCCTCCATTCTAGGCAAAAGGTAGGAATCTCGAACAGTACCTTGCGAAAATCAGATATGAACCTAGGGGAACCATCAGATTTAGCCACCAGCAGGCACGAGGAGCTCCAGGGGCTGGCGCTAACTTTAGCTAATCCATTCTGCAGGAGGTAGTCTGCCTCCTTTTTCATCATTTCACCCTTCGTCTGATTAATCAGCTTAATGGGCCGAGTCTCTTTCACCTCCATGTCATGCCGCAGAACATTTGTACAAGTCGGGACATCGCTAAAAAGACAGGTATACTGACTTACCAGACTCACCACATCCTGCTGCTGCTCAGCAGTCAGGTGTTGTAACTGAGATGGCAGACCTGCTAATGCCTCAGATTTGGGGAGCCAAGCACCCTGGTATGCGCGTCTTTAAATCATCAGATGTGTCCGCTGACTCTGACCTCTCATCCCACTGTTTTTCAGATTCTACACAGTATTTCCTGAGCATCGACTTTAAGGTCTGGTGCCAGCGTTACAATGCGCCCTGTGACTCTGGGTGATAGGTGGAAGAGATGGCATGGTGAAACTGGTTTCCACTTTTAGTGCGGGGTAAGGGACCAACACAATCAATGAGCACTCGCTCAAATGGCTCTCCTATCACAGGAATAGGGTGCAATAGTGCAGGAGGAACAGTTTGGTTAGGCTTCCCTACAACCTGGAAAACATGACAACACCTACAATGTTTAGCAACCTCCGATTTTAGCCCTGGCCAAAAGAAATGTCTGAGGATGGCCTGATATGTTTTTGTCACCCCTAAATGTCCCGCCCACCGTCTATCGTGGGCTACCGACAACACCTGCCGTCGGTAGCCAGAGAGTACCACTAACTAATAAACAGCATCACAATCCTCATCATCAGCTATTAATGACCATTTTCGCATTAAAATATCCCCTCTAAGGATGTATGCTACTTTTGTACCACTTGCTGAGTTGTCACTCACCACCATGGAGAAGCACTTCTTCAATGTTGGGTCTGCTTTTTGCATCACGCTCAGACCATCTCGACTGACTAGAAGTGCCACCACACAGACTGTCGGTATATCCTGCTCAGCCAGGAGCGTTCCCTCTGCAGCCGCATCCTGAGCAGGAATAACTGTGCACTCCGCCTCAGTCTCCAACCCTGGTGAATCTGAAAAGGCTGACATAAGTAAGCTGTCAGATAACGAAAATTCATCGCCCTCTCTTCGGTTTTCACGTGCACCCGCACGAGTAAGGGCACAAGAGGGAAATATGTTCGAGGATGTGTGTTCTGTAGAGTGTGTCTCATCCCACTAGGGTTGATCTAACACCTCCAGGGCTGGAGTTACTTTACCTCCCGCTATATCATTCCCCATCAGGAGCACAATACCTGTAATCGGCAACTCTAAGCAAACTGCAACTGGGAAAAATCCAGTGACTAACTTAGATTGAATGTGAACGTGATGTACTGGCCGTGGAATGTAACCCATTTCAATACCTCGTAAAACAGAACAGTAGCCACGTGAGAACTGTTCAGAAAAGGGCAGTGCTGACCTGAGGATTACTGACTGTGAACATGCGGTGTCTCTCAGAACTCGTATGGCACATTTATCAGCTGATGCACCCGTCAAAGACACATGGGCATCAAAAACAAATGGCTTGAAACAAACGTCAACAACTTCCTGTTCAGGCTGCTCAGTGTCTAAACCTGACTCTGCTCTAATCAACCCCTTTAGGTTTAGAAGAGCGTGGAATTTGCTCTTTACGTTTAAGTACAAGACAATTAGCAATTACATGGCCGGTTTGGTGACAGTAGAAACACTCCCTGTCCTCTTTCCTTGTGCTACGCGCTTTGGGTGAACGAGGTGAAAAGGCTGGAGAATGTCGTGACTCTTCAGAAAAAACTGGACCGAAGGCAATCTTGTGTGTTAACACGTACTCATCTGCTAACAAAGCAGCAGCAGACAGTTTGTTCACCTTCTGTTCATTTAAATATACCACAATGCGATCGGGTAAACACCTTTTGAACACCATCAACTCCCTTAGAGAATTAAGGCGGCCACTGTAATGCAGCAGCAATACGTTCGAACACACTGAAATACGAATTAACTTCACTTTCACGGAACAACAGTACCAAGGACACATGCTTACTAATATCAAATGCTACTTTTACTGAACTGGTAGAAGTGGTGGAAGAGGAAGTCATACCTGAGTCATCGTGAGCGCTCCGCCCCCGTCCCATTTCGGGAACCTCGATTTCAAGTTTCCGCAGCCTCACTGCCTTGTCAGCCTCATTTTCCAGCTTCCTCCCCTCCAGCTGAAGCTGGAATTGAGATTGCCTCTCACGCTCTTTTTCCTGAGCATCCAGCTGAAGACAAGCGAGACGGACTTTTAGTAGTGCCTCCTCTCTGGAGCCAGTACTAATTGACGGGGATGGATCGTACCTGGGCAGAGTGAATGGCGTCTTTCCCTGTGCACCTGCCTTGCCATCCACCCCGGAGACCGTTGGCGTCTCAACCTGTACACCTTCACTCGGGACTAGACGACTACTGAAACACACGCAGTCCATAATGTGAAAATCTGTTCTTCTGTAATAAAATACTGATTGATAGCTCGGTGTGTTATCAGTGACAGTGTTTGCTTTCTGACTGAGAGTTGTTGTGTTTGGTCCAACAACTTTATTTTGAGACATGTATGAAGTGTGTTGGAGGTGAGATTAACTGTTTCAAGATCCATTTTCCTTTTACTGCTTCAGTTTATCAAACAAACAAAGAAACCTTTGTCATTTGTTTGTTATTATATGCAGTGGTGAACATTAAATAAGTACATTTGCCTAAGAACTGTCCTTAATACATATTTGTAGTTGTACAAATATGTTGAGTTGAGTTTTTTCTCCTTCTCCTCCATCTCAGAGGGAGATATTTTTACTTCACTACATTTATCTGACAGCTTCAGTTACTTTACAAAGTCAGATTGTTACACATGAAGAGTTTATAAAATATGATGTTTAGTTATAAGTTAAACTCCAGCACTTTATACAAGTATATGTTATGAGTTGTAGTTTCTTCCTTGTGAGTTTGAGTTTTTGCCATTTGTTTCGTATGTCTATTTGCCTGTTTCTCTCGTTCCTTGTCCTTAGTTTATGTCTCGTCTTTTATCTTGGCTCTTGGTCCTGTGTTTCAGTTCTTTGTCTTTGTTCCCAGTCCTGTGCCTCGGTTATGTTTTAGTATTTACTCCTTGTTCCTCGTCTGCATTATTTTAGTTTAGTCTGCTCTGTATTCTGTGTCTTAGCTCTTCGTTCTGTGTCTCGGTTTATGTCTTAGTGTTTTGGGTTCTGTCCTGTGTCCAGTATCAGTTATATAGTCTGTTGTGTTTTGGGGTTCACTCCTTGTC
>NW_025741787.1:0-3935 GCF_021292245.1 Micropterus dolomieu
CCAGAACCTGAATGCATAATAATAAAATACCAGTAGTTGAGGATCTCAATGAAAGACTGTTAAAATTGACACAGGATGACTGGCCTGACAGAGAAGGACTTTCTCTGAGAATTCTCTGTTGCCGACTCTTCACAATAGCCGCTGCGATTATATCAAATTTAAGATGGTCATCAAAGGGAGTGCCCAAGTATTTCTATTACCTGCTTGTCATTATGTATGATGCTCTCTGAAGAAGCATCTCCGTTTTGCCTAAAGTCAATAATTAATTATCCATCACCACTTATCCTGCGTACAGGGTCACAGGGGGGCTGGAGCCAATCCCAGCTGACATTGGGCAGAAGGCAGAGTACACCCTGGACAGGTTGCCAATCCATCGCAGGGCCACACATAGACAAACAAGCAGTCACACTTACACCTAAGGGCCACATAGACACGGGGAGAACATACAAACTCCACACAGAAAGGCCATGGCAACCGGGGTTTGAACCCACAACCTTCTTGGTGTGAGGTGACAGTGCACTGCACCACTGCACCACTGCACTGCCTCAAAAATCAATAATTTTGTTTAAAAAACATTTTGGTTAAGCAAACTGTATTCAAACAAGGCGATAAAATCAGTCAGGGCCTTCCCGTGTTCAGATACTGGACTTTGGAGAAGTGACAACAATGCAGTGTGATCAGAAACCCTAACCAAATAGCTGCTCTCCTGGGGGCTTCCTAATAAACAGAAGGGGTGAAAGGATGCACCTGTGGAGATGACTATGGAAACTGAAGAACAACCATGTACAAAGTCGAAAATTTACAGTAAAACATCTAAAATCCATCAAACAAGTTGGTGAGGCAAGTTAAAATCACAAAGCAGCTTGTCCATTAAAAGATGCGGCTGCAGAAAATACATTGAATAAGTTGTGGTATTGACTGGTATTGAAATAAAAAATATCCAATATGTTTGAGACTGTGACAAGACCGAGCAGAAATGCGGTTTGATTCTGAGACGAGATAGCGACCTTCAAAAAGTGGTCTCCATGATGTTAGCAACCATCACACAGGTTGGATCAGACAGCCTGCAGGGAAACGACTGGAGAGGATTGGAAGGGCACGTTTGGATGGACAACATATTACAAAGATTCACTAAAGAACAAGTTCAGTATCAACTTAGACTCTTCCAGCAACACAGTGACGCTAAACGGACAGAATGTGCAGCCTGAAGACACTGCTGTGTATTACTGTGCCAGAGATCCACAATAACACAAACCATCAGTAGACCTGAACAAAAATCCCTCAGTGCCTGAACACTTGTAACATGAAGCCATCAGAGGAGGAGCCCTCAGACCACTAATGACTTCAACACAAGTTCATTGTTATAGTGAGAAATAGTCTACAGATTTCATTAAATGTTCTTCATGTAATTTAACAGCAACTGTTTCATCACTTTAAATACTCTGACATTACAATCAATGATACATCATTGTATGTTTTCTCACAGTGAAGAATAAATTATACTATTATACATTGTTTTTAGCAGTGAAAAGGTTAAATTAATATAACATGGTTCATTATAATTTACAATAATAATAATATTAAATACTCACTGGAGCTTTTTTCTGAAAGGTTTTTTGTCAAAATTTAAAAAGACTCTTCGTCTAACAAGAAATTAAACATAGTGGATTTTTTTTGTATTGACTGAAAACCACTGCTGTTCATGGAACGCATATGCTGAGGGGTTTCATGTTTTTCCTGAAAATCTTATATAATAAAAAACAATCCCAAAGGTTTTCTTCACTTAATTGAAAAAATCAACAGTAGTGTACCAACAGTATGGATATCAAATAATTTGGAGACACAAAAATCCCTTCCCTCTCTCTCTCTGAGGAAAAGGGAGGGGGTAGGAAAGTTTTCCTCCCCTGGAGATTGGCCTTTTGACATGCAAAAACTAGAGACATCGCCTGGGGTTTGGTAAGGGTCTGCAGAGACTCAATCAGACGGCTGAAGAGACCCAAAGGAAAAGGTGAAAGGGTCGCTGTCCCTAAGTGCTGTCTCTGAGCAGCCTGATCGTAAAACTGGCCACCTTTTGATGCCGCAGCCAGGTGCTTGACTGTTAAACTGACAAAAGGAACAATGAACAGAGATTAGCGTTCTCATGAACAGCCTATCAAAACCCTAAACTGCCCTCCACACACGTAACCATGGCAACTGTCCTTGCTCTTTGTTTAATTACCTCACATCACAGGATATTCTCCTTTCACGCCCAGGTGTGAGTAACTCCAGGACACCAGTGACAGCCCTGAACTTCTTGTGTAAACAAAGACTGCTGTCTCCTCAAAACTCAAAGCATTACCTTGTTTAATTAAATCTTTAAAGTTAGTTGACTGGGTCTCTCCACTACATTTGAGTATTTATGTTACCATGTTGTTGTTAATTGTTGATGAAAAGAATCTAAACAAGTTAATTTTTGCAGTGTTTTAATTTTCGGCAAGGTTAATGACATTCCTTCATTTTATGTGTAATTAATGCTTTGTTCACAATACTTTCTGATACTTCCTTTAGAAATGATGATAAAGAAATGTCCCCCTATACTCGATTAATTTCCAGCTCAAATTTAAGGTTAAAAATGACTAAATTCCCCAGCTCCTGAGAAGATTGTGTTAGGATTGATCAGAGCTATCCTCATGTAACCCGAGCTTCCCCTAGTGGACAAAATAAGTATTACATGCCATCGTCTGAAATGCTCTTAATGTATAAATGTCTCTTGGTATTTATCATGTCTAATGATCTGATGCCATTCATGTGTCTTCCTTAGATTTTCTAAGAACGGTACAGCCGTGTGACAATTAAGATTTGTCGGAAGATATTTGATAACAATACGCGCAAATAGATTTTATTTTCTTTTTATAGACATATTAAAAGTTAAGAAGACAGTCTTCTCAGCCGGAAACAAAGCCTGTCAAATCAACTGTTGAAGATCATTCAAATTAAGTCATTTTCAAATTTAGATTGCCTGAATCACATTTAGGTGTTGCAATTTCTATATTATTCTTTTTCATTTCAAACAAACAAAAGGCCAAACGCTGTCCTCTGACCTCTCCACAAAACCAACTTACTTCTTGTTTTTATTTTCTTTATTTTTGTTTTGTTAAAAGTTATCAGTCCGTTAAGTTACACTAGTTAATTCAAGAACGACCAAGTTCTTTTTAAGCTTTATGCGTCGAGCTAAGCTCACGGAGGTCGGACGCAGCCACGTGTCCCACCAGCAGTAACAAAGGACACCTGAAAGGACAGCCTAATTGCCAGACAGAGGACAGCCAACCCTTGAGGGTTTTTCTTCATTCCAAACACGGGGAACCCCGGAGAATTCCCTAGCAAAAAGCCAGGAATCGGGCAGCTAGCGTGGGACCCGTGCAACAGGCCAAGGCAGGCCGCAAACCCACCGTGATGTCCCATAGTGTTAATAGATTATCTTTTTAACTCTTAAAACTCATAGCTTACTTTCATTAGTTCTCTTCTGCCGTATGAGTCAAATGCTCCCCACAATAGAACCCCTTCTCATTGTTTAGCCATTGTTTATTTCTTTGATGTATGTAACCGCATTTTTATATCACCTTAGTTAGTTAATAAATTCACTGTAATCGAGGAATTGTGTGTGTATTGCCTGTCTCAAAGTCCCTGCCAAGAGAATTTACCCCTTCGATATGAGACTGACTTATTGATTTAAGATAATTGAGCGATAATTAGCTAACTGATCACTAGTGAATAATTGTATAATTATTAAAATGCTACCCAGAGGTCAGGAGTCTCTGGGTTAATTACAACTCCGGTGGTGCCCCGAAACAAGAGATTTATGGATTAATATTTTCTGAATATTAAAATTTATAATTGGGTATTAATTCTCATAAATGTATTAGATTACATAGTCATGCTAGAGTAGAAATATTTGT
>NW_025741788.1:0-4954 GCF_021292245.1 Micropterus dolomieu
CGTTTGACCTCTGTAATTGCAAACAAAGGCTACTGTACCAAATATTAACATTGATTTTCTCAGGTGTTCAAATACTTATTTGCAGCTGTATCATACAAATAAATAGTTAAAAAATCATACATTGTGATTTCTGGATTTTTTTTTTTAGATTATGTCTCTCACAGTGGACATGCACCTACGATGACAATTTCAGACCCCTCCATGATTTCTAAGTGGGAGAACTTGCAAAATAGCAGGGTGTTCAAATACTTATTTTCCTCACTGTACCTGTGGCAGAACTGACCTGAGCATTGTAACATGATTTGGAAATGTCTGAGTGGAGGGGATCTTTACCAAATGTGAGACTGTCTTTAAACAAACCTCAGGAAAGACAGTTCAATGTGTGTGTGTGAGACTAAAGAAACAGGAAACAGGTTATTAAAAAAAAAAAAGGGTAAATCATCTTAAGCTAAGGTTAGCTGTGACTGCACTCTGTGTTTTTTCTTCTCCCTGTTTTATATAGTTATATCGTTTTAAAGTATAAGTATAGAGTAGTATATAAAGTATATACATGTCAAAGTTGACTTGTTTTTTTTACACACCTGTCATAATATTTTAAATGAAACAAAGTCAGATTCTGGTTTTAATTAAATTTGGCCAACTAACAGTGTACTCACCAGTGTTTGTCAGAGAGTCTGATGGATTTTTCTTCAGAGACAAACAGAGAGGCTTCAGTTGAGGAAATGCGATGTCGAAGCTCTCCTGATGGACAGGACAGACAACATTCAGCACAAGTGACATAAGAACATATGTATGTCAACAACATGTTGTTCTCTTTAGGTTAGGCAGTCATTCTGCTGATAGATTTCAGATAATCAATTCATTAGTTTTAGTTACTGTTACCAGTTCTTTTAGTTAAAACTACCTTTAACTCGTTGCTAAGCTAAAATAGAGCAGAGAGCCGGAACCATTGAAACACTTTTCAGATAAACATCATTTTAAAAGATACAGACAGAAACGTGTTCGATCAATACCAGCTGATGTTTTGTCCAAATGTGGAACGACTTCAGTTTAATTTGACTTACAGCAGAAGATGCGTCTCGTTTCTTCTGTCCTGACCGGTCGGGATGAAAGAAACACAAACAGTATAAATTTAAATTGTTTTTATGTTAATATTGTTTTAATTTAAAATGTCTGTCCTTCTTAATATATAACTAACCCGTCATCAGATCATGACAATGACACAACTTAAATTAAAATTAAATTACTACTTGAGTGAATTTACTTTCAGTGATTAAAAACAGCTTCTTTGCTATAACTCCGCAAAACTGCGTTCTGTACGTGCTGATGTAGTTTGGCACATCAGAAATGTATGAGCTCAGATAAAATTGCTGTTTTACTT
Organism: Micropterus dolomieu; assembly: GCF_021292245.1. NCBI lineage: Eukaryota > Metazoa > Chordata > Actinopteri > Centrarchiformes > Centrarchidae > Micropterus > Micropterus dolomieu. Next base: position 1,382 of record NW_025741788.1, read on the forward strand.
TCGTCCTGCGTTTCATTTGTTCCAGCTCTCCTCTACAGTCTGTCTATGTGGTGTAACAAACTCAATCACTAAATCAAACAGGAAAATGTTAAATTAGCTTCAGCTAATGTTAGCTGTGACTGCATGTAGTCTGTGCAGGGCAGTGTACTCACCAGTGTTTGTCAGAGATTCTGATGTTTTGTTGAGGAAAACCTGATTCAGTTTAAATTTTCTTCAGAGACAAACAGAGAGACTTGTCTCCACTGCAGCTCTGCAGTCTGAGACAAAATTTCAACTTTGTATGAGAAACTATGATGTTGAAGCTCTCCTCAACAGGACCGACAGGACAAACAACATTCAACGCAACAGACACAAGAACACAGCTGCCTTTTGAAAACGTCCACAGAACCAGCACACAGTGAGGGTGTGGGCAGAGCATTCCGAAGTTTGTGTGTAAAAAGCTCGATCACCTGAAGGCGAGTTTGTGACATCTGGTGTCAACTAATGCAGATTTATCAAATATTCCACAGTAGGACTGGGCAGCAGAGGAGATATTATAATATTTTGCATAATCATGGGGGCATTTTTTCTGGAGCAACAACAGAACCTCTGTCTTATCAGTACTGAGCTGCAAAATATGTTCTGCGGTCTCACACCCAGTCCCTGATCGTGTTTAGACATAGTTGAATTTTATCTGGAAATAAATATGTTCTGTTCGATCTGTCTCTGATCTTTCACAAGGGCAGCAGATAGAAAGAGAATAACAGGGGACCCAGAAACGAGACAGTGAGGAGGAATCAGACCCCATTTTTAGTTTACAAGATCAAAATATAACCGACTGAAAGCAGCTGCTGTTGTTCAGATCTCAGGCTGCTAAAACAAAAATAAAGGCCACTATTTCTTTATGAAGGGGAGCAGAGTGTGTGGACCGAACCACAGCAGCTTTTAGAGCAAAGAAACCATGAACCAAACCTTCACTCAGCTGATCCTAAACCACCACAACTGAACAGACGTGAAGAAAAGGGTCATCAGTGTCACTGCTGCAGCTCCTCTGAGTTAGTAATGACGTGTGCTTATATTTTCATATCGTTCATACTTTAACTAGAACTGAATGATCAGAGAGTCAATCAGGAAGCATTACAAACGGGTGGGTAGCAACTCGTTACCAGTTCATTAGTGCAAAAGTTAGGCAACTTTTCACTTTTAAAAAGTGTACTTTTACACTTTACTTTCCTCCAGTATTCTTTTGGTCCCAGTAATCTATTTTTAAATGTTACAACTAGCCTGTTATCTGCTCTGCATTTTGCTGCATTTAGCAAAATGAGTGGCCATCTAAGCTGTGTTACACAGGAGAGCTTTAACTGAAGCGCCTCTGTCAGATATCAGCTGCACACACCGAACAGTACATTAAAACACAAAGTAACCTGTACTTTGAATAGTTTATTGACCAGATACTTTTACTTGAGTAAAGATTTGAAGTACTCGACTTATTACTGATTATATAAAAGAAAAATCTTACATTCAGACACAAACAAACCTTCCACAATTACAAAATGTATATATAAAAAACTCAATTCACTTTTAAAAGATCAAATAAAGAAAGCAACATGTTTATTTTAAATACGTCACATCATTCTTTGAGGGTCTCAACCTGCTGATTTTCTGTACAAGAGCTTTTTATATCAGATGCTAAAATCTTTTGAAGCGTGAGACTCAGGTAGATCAACTGAGACGTATTTATTTAGCCTGTATACGTGCACTTGACAGTGTTCAGCCTTTAGAGGTGTGGCAGTTAACACCCCAGCTGTTGTCAGGCGAGCCTCTGGTTGTCAGGGCGATGTATAGACTCCTGATGGTATGTTTGGTATTTCTATGGTGATTAGGTGTGAACGTGGCATAATTAAAGTGGGTGTGGACGAGTGTGTTTTGTTTTTCAAATTAAAGTTAATGCTATGCAATTTTTAATTTTTGTTTTGAAATGATTTCCTTGTTTTATATTTTCATGATTCCAAAACTGCAGAATGTTTCTCACAGATATTCAGATATTTGATTTCAGCTGGAGCGACACCTGAAAAACCTGTATTTTCCAGTCATTTACAGGCTTTCACAAAAATGATTTGGGATTAAATCACTTTACATTTATTACAACCTTGAACAGTACATTGTCTACATTTATACTGGTGCCTGTGTCACTTTTCTGGTATTCTGGTTTCTGGAAGCTTTAAACTTTATTAAATTAAGAGAGAATCTGTTACAGCTGAGTTTGTGCTGAAATAAAGGACACCATGTATGAGGGGCAAGGACAGTTTAAAAGCTAATAAACAAAGACGAGTGTTTATATGTAAAAGTTGTCTATGCAGAATAAACCTGGATTAAATACTGAAACATGAATACATTAGTAAGCATCCATACATCCATCTTCATCCGCTTATCCGGGGTCGGGTCGCCCGTCCAGGAGGCATCCTTACCAGATGCCCAAACCACCTCAACTGGCTCCTTTCAACGCAAAAGAGCAGCGGCTCTACTCTGAGCTCCTCGCGGATGGCCGGGCTTCTCACCCTATCTCTAAGGGAGACACCAGCCACCCGCCTGAGGAAACCCATTTCGGTCGCTTGTACCCGCAATCTCGTTTTTTTGGTCACGACCCAGCCTTCATGACCATAGGTGAGGGTAGGAACGAAAATCGACCGGTAGATAGAGAGCTTTGCCTTACGGCTCAGCTCTCTTTTCGTCACAAGAGTGTGGTAAAGCGAGTGCAATACCGCCCCTGCTGCTCCGATTCTCTGGCCAATCTCCTGCTCCAGTCTCCCCTCACTCGTGAACAAGACCCCGAGGTACTTGAACTCCTTCACTTGGGGTAAGGACTCATTCCCTACCTGGAGTTGGCACTCCACCCGTTTCCTGCTGAGAACCAAGGCCACAGATTTAGAGGTGCTAATCCTCATCCCAACTGCTTCGCACTCGGCTGCGAACCGATCCAGTGAGAGCTGAAGGTCACAGACCGATGATGCCATCAGGAATACATCATCCGCAAAAAGCAGTGATGAGATCCCAAGCCCCCCGAACCGCAGCCCCTCCTCGCCATGACTACGCCTCGATATCCTGTCCATGAATATCACAAACAGGATAGGTGACAAAGCGCAGCCCTGGCGAAGGCCAACCCTCACCTGGAAAGAGTCCGACTTACTGCCGAGTACTCGGACACAGCTCTCGCTTTGGATGTACAGGGATTGGATAGCCCTGAGAAGGGCCGCCCTCACCCCATACTCCCGCAGCACCTCCCACAGTATCTCCCGGGGGACCCGGTCATACGCCTTCTCCAGATCTACAAAACACAGGTAGACTGGATGGGCATACTACCAAGCCCACTCCAGGATCCTTGTGAGAGTAAAGAGCTGGTCAGTTGTTCCACGACCGGGACGAAAACCGCATTGTTCCTCTTCAATCTGTGGTTCGACAATCGGCCGAACCCTCCGTTCCAGCACCCTGGAATAGACTTTACCGGGGAGGCTGAGAAGTGTGATACCCCTGTAATTGGCACACACTCTCTGGTCCCCCTTTTTGAACAGGGGAACCACCACCCCAGTCTGCCAC
>NW_025741789.1:0-4679 GCF_021292245.1 Micropterus dolomieu
GATGCACTGAAGTACTTTATGCAGCTGGAGGTCCCACCAGATACTGACTGTTACTTTCTTCAGGGACACATTTTTAAATTTCTGTTAGTCACATGTCTGTGAAACTTAATTCAGTTTATGTCTTAGTAGTTGAATCTTTTCATGTTCATACAAATATTTACACATGTTGAGTTTGCTGAAAATAAAAGCAGCTGAAAGTGAGAGGACCTTTTCTTATTTTGTTGAGTTTACAAGCAACATTATTGCATTAAACAGTTTAATGATTATACTCACTTAACATTTTGTACAATTTGAAACAATTTATCAAAAATGTCTTGTGGAATTTTACACAGTATGTTGCAGGAGGACTGTGTAAAACATAAACCCTGAGCAAGTTATGGATTAAAGAGAATATTTAGCTACGTCCCCAGCGTGTGTTCAAGACTCATGGTCGACTATATCCCTTGCCTTTCGTGAACAGAGAGGTCACTTTCTCAGTAGCTGCTCCTAATATTTGGAATACTTTACCTGTTCAAATAAGAAATGCCCAAACTCCTGACACTTTCAAATCCTTGCTAAAGACCCATCTTTATTCATTGGCCTTCAAACAGAGTTGAGTAGTGACTTTTTCTACTGTTGTCATGTATATTTGTTGTCTATTGTGGAAAGCACTTTGGTCAACTAGTGTTGTTTTTAAATGTGCTATATAAATAAACTTGAACTTGAACTTCTGCGGTTTCAGATCATGAGTGTGCTTGTTAATGAGTGTGTATGTGTGTGTGTGTGTGTGTGTGTGTGTGTGTGTGTGAATGTTAAGTGTAAGACTGATTGACATGAAGATATAAACCACACTGCTTCACACATTCAGTCTCTCTGTCTCTCTCTCTTTCACACTCTGACCTCACTGATGATGTTTTTCCCTCTGCAGCCCCCCTTTGCTCTCACAAAAGATGATAATGAACATGTCAGCATGCTAATCATTCTTCAGAAATTCCTCTTTAAAGCCTAATTATGTATCTGTGGATTCACTCACTTTGAAGCTGACTGGGTGAATAAACTGCAGAGGTGCAGGATCAGACAACAGCTGCAGAGGGAAATTTCTGTAATTCTTATTAGTGGAATTTTCAACTGTTTGTTTTAAGTTTCATTTCTTAATTGAACATTTAAGAAGCCCTAGAAATAAGAAATAACATAAGATTGTATTATCTTTGATATGCCTGTTGTTTTAATTTGGTAACTAAAGATGAGAAGAAACAAAATGCCTTTTTCATGAGTGTCCTTTCACCCAATGTCAGCTGGGATTGGCTCCAGCCCCCCGCGACCCTTTAGGCAGGATAAGTGGTTGAAGATGGATGGATGGATGAGTATTACAGTTAAGTACACTTTTAAATTACTGCCATTGCACTTCACGTTGCTTAAGTGAGACATTTGACTCCACTACTTACAAGGGTGAGTTTTGTCCTTTTTACACTGCTGCATTTATCCAGAGCCTGTAGATATTATGTAGAATGAGGTTTTACAAAAACTACAATATGATCGTAAAATATGTTGCACTAAGCCACACATTTTTATACTTTTTAACAAGCTACAGCTGTGATTAAATGTGATCTTCTCCTCAGTCACAGAGTGCAGGTGATTTTCAGTAAGAGTGACATTTTGTGAAAAGAAAACCTAATCAAAATAAATAAATAAACAACAATAGCAATGTGAACCATCCCTCACGGCGAACTCTTGATGATTAAACAGTGGGTGGTAAATCACTCTGTAGGAATATGCGATTTCTCTGAAGCTGCTGCAGAGCTGTCATGTTTTGTGGTAGTTTCCTGTGAGAAGCCACCAATGAACACAACATACACAGATATGTTTGTTCCACTACCCCTGTGGGTACATCTCGTTGACATAATGCATTCCCCAGCCCCTTACTCTAACCTTAACCATCCACAGTTACATGCCTAACATTAACCTACCACTTACCTAACTGTAACCTGAACCCTAAAACCACGTCTTTACCCTCAAAAAGCAGCTGTACCCGTGAGAACCCCATGGATTAGTGTGCATTTAGGTTAAAGTCCTCACAAGATATAAAAACATGAAACACACTGACACACTTTTTCCCCCTCACCCTTTTTTTTTGCATTGTGAATAGCCAACATGATATGCATGCTAGAGAGGAGGGCTAACTAGATGAATTAGCGTGACAGAATTTTATCATTGAGTTATTCATTTGTTCAGATTTCAAAACAAAATACACTTGTGATACGGATGCATAATTTCATAAGTGAATAAAATGTTGTGCATGTACACACTGTTATGGTTTTTGTATTTCAACAAAGACTGTGATGTCAATAACAAAGGTAATATTTAGTGTCAATGTAATACTCTTCATTTAGGGAAGAAATGGAGGAAGGATGGAAAATGTGTTGAGTGGTGGTAAAGAAGGCAGGATGGGATACAAGGAAATGAGTGAAGGGTGCAGGGATAAGGGAAGGAAGAAAACAACTTAGTAAGAAAGAATAAAAGAAGAGATGGAAAAATAAAGTTGGGATGAAATATGAAACAAGTAGGAGAGTAACTGACCACCATCTGATGGTCATATCAGTAATTACACATGTAGACAGCAGCTGTCTGGACAGCAAAGTATCAGCTTGTTTGAGCTTCTCTGTAGCCACTGATTAACCAGCATGATATCAAGGCTATGACGGGTTCTTCAAACTACAAAGACATTATCGTACAGTTGAAGCATTTCAGGGAATTTTAATGAATCTGACGTAAAAACTGTAATTTTATTTGACTCACACAAACCTCTCTGCTTTAGTCTCGACTGTCGTATGAAGTTTTATAATGATTGTGAGGTGAATGGCAGATGTCTAATTACCTGCGGTACCTACACACTAGTCATACCTTTCTCTTAAATGTAAATGCTCCGTACTTGTATAGCGCCACTAAAAGCGCTTTCACACTACCTCTGCATTCATTCACTGAGCCTTAGTGCTCGAACAGAAACTAACATTCATACACTGACAGAACAGCCACCAGAGGCAATTCAGGGTTCAGTATCTTGCCCAAGGATACTTCAACATGCAGCCTGGGGAGCCAGGGATTGAACCGCCGACCTTCTGATTAACTCTACCTCCTGAGCCAAATAAAATTTTTAGTCTTTAACTAGACTAACAATATCATATCTTTCCTTTCCTTATCAGTTTTTAAAACGTGACCCACTTTCAAAACCACACAATCCGTATTTTCAGCATTGATTCATTGTTTATACAACCTGCCAAGGTCACTGAGGTCTGCTGATCAGTGCCCAGGACCAGGCTGAAGACCGGGGGCGATCGCTCTTTTTCAGCAGTTGCCCCCAAACTGTGGAATGACTTACCTCCTCACATTAAAGTGGCGCCCAACCTCCTCACCTTTAAATCTCGTTTAAAAACATACTTTTATTCCCATGAGAGCTGCTGTGGTCTTCGTTGTCGCTGTCAGTGTTGGTGTTATTTGTTTAGTTTTTATTTATCATGAGCATATTTTATATCATTTCTGTAAAGCACTTTGGTAACCTTGTTGTTTTTTAAATTGTGCTATATAAATAAAGTGGATTGGATACTTTAGAGCTCAGAGGTTGTTTAAACCAGTGCCTGAACTGGCTCAGTACTCGCTGATACAAGACAGCTGGCATGTCTAATTTTTGATTTCTGCACTTTACCTCCTGGTGAATCCAGGCATGCACGAGTCTCTGACTAAAAACTAAGTCAAAAATAATATGCTGACAAAGTTCATATGAGGGTTCACTCTGTGTCAGATTCCCTTTCTCAGAGATTCAAAATCATGTTATTTTGCACATCAAACAATATGACTGACTCAGAACTCAATACAAACATTTGTATGAGAAAATACATCTATTGTTGGGCCCATTATTGCTATGAGCAATCTGTGGCTGCCAAAGGAAATGAGATCGGTTTTACCAGAATAAAGACACCTCAGTGTGTCATTGTCTAATTCCTCAAATGGGCTCACTAACTATAGTGTTACAAACTATTTTTATGCAGATCCAAGATAAACAAAACAAACGTTATTGTTAAGAAATTTATTGATTTAATTCAGCACACTTCTAAACAAAACATTTTTTTGCCTATAGAAATGCTGATAAATGAAAAAAACACATCACAAATGCCTTTTAGAAATTCTTGCTCATGTTGATGTACAGTATAACATGTTGGGGAAGAATGAAAACCTATATCCTTCAATAATTAAAGAACTCCCAAGCATGACTTCTATGTGCACATAGTTATCTGAAGACTAAACTCTCAACTTAGTTTTGGCTTTGCTGCACCAGTTGAAGAGTCTTTTATTAATTATGCATTTTTGCCACGTGGCAGTTTATATTGCTCTGAAACCCTGCACTCTTCAGGTAATACACAGTCTCACAGTCACTCAGATGTTCTTTATATTTGTTCTTCAGTTTCTTAGTTATCTTGAACATTTCATAGGGGGGGATGAGGACCTCTTGCTCTTTTTCGTTAAGGGATGGATATTTTTTCAGAAAAGCACCAAAACAGGTCTCAATTTGAAAGCATGTCTTTCTACCAAATTTTGTCAGGTCTGTTATTTTAGAGCTGGAGGCAAAGAAACCAAACCGAATTATATCGTTGACATTGCCAGAAAGCACAAGATTTGTTCTGCGGTAAGTTGTGTGACATTTTTTG
>NW_025741790.1:0-3173 GCF_021292245.1 Micropterus dolomieu
CTCCTGTTCCCTCGTCGGTGGTCCGACCAACACCAGCTCCATTGGTGGCCCAGCCGATTCCTGTTCCTAGTGCTCCGTCGGTAGACCGACCGGCACCGGCTTTGCCGGTGGCCCAGCCTATTCCTGTTCCTCGTGCTCCGTCGGTGGACTGACCGGCACCAGCTTCGCCGGTGGTCCGATCGACTCCTGGTCCCTCGTCGGTGGCCCGACCAACACCAGCTCCATTGGTGGTCCAGCCGACTCCAGCTCCTCGTGTCCGGTCCATGGTCCCCAGCCCAGCTGTCCAGTCGGTGGTCAGGCCGACTCCAGCTCCTCGTGTCCGGTCCATGGTCATCAGCCCAGCTGTTCAGTCCATGGCCTCCAGCCCAGCTGTCTCTCCCGTGGACCTCAGCCCAGCTGCTTGGCCAGTGGTCCTCAGCCCAGCTGCTTGGCCGGTGGTCCTCAGCCCTGCCGTCCTGTCCGTGGTCCTTAGCCCTGCCACCTCGCCCGTGGTCCTCAGTCCAGCTCTGCCACTTGAGGCCTCAGGCCTCCTACGTCGGCCTCCTGACCAACCTCCGGAGAGGTTCCGCCCACAGCGCTGGCCTCCTGCCCGATCTCCTGAATTCTGTGACCCCCGTGTTCTGCCCGGCCTGTTGGGTCGTCCTCCGGGACGGCCTCCCGAACTCTGTGGCCCCCCTGTTCTGCCCGGCCTGCTCAAACAACCTCCTGACTGATCGGCCTCCTGAACTGTTCTGCCCCTCTGCCCTGCCCTGTATGTTAGCGCCTTACCTGCCCTGTTCCCTAACCCCGATTTGCCTGTTTTGTCTTCCTTCTGGACCTTATGACCCCCCTGTTCTGCCCTCAGGCCACCCGCCGAAGAATTCCCTGTCTAGTCCCTGGCCTCTCTGGATTTTGATTTTAGTTTTTCTGGCCCACCTCCTGTCCTCCCTCCACCCACCCTGGTCGGCCTGGACTTTGTTGTTTGTGTTTTCTGTACCTGGGAGTTCTGTTTGTCATGCTTGGGATTAATAAACCCTGGAACTCAATCTCAGCTCTCAGTCTCATGCGTTTGGGCTCTCCCCTGCTTTGCGCACCCAGCAATCCTGACAGGTTCAACACACCTGCTGTGTTCCCCACACTTAAATGATCCCCAGTAAGGAGACTTTAGAGACTAGCACCTGCACATGGAGCCCTGACTCTGTGAGAAACAGAAACAACAGTCAACGTCCACAAACTCTAATAGATAAAAAGTGACAGTCATATTTCCAAGATGTTTAACTAAACTAGTTTTAACTGTTATATTAAGATAAGGCACACACATATTAAATGAACTGGTGGGTCTTGTTTGGAAATGCAAACTGTGATATAATTATGCTGATGACACATGAGCAGAAAAACACATGCAATAAAAATATAGACAGATATTTTGATTATGGGACAAAATGTGTAACATAACGGACATGGACCGGTAACCTGCTTCTATTTTTGTGTATATTTTGGAATTGCACCTTATTGATATTTTATATTATATGTTTGCAGTCAATATATTTGCATTTATTCCTGCTTTGTATTGCAACTGCTGCACAACAATTTCCCTCCAGATAAATAAAGTTCATGCTCTTCTTGAAAACTACACAGTAAATCTCACAAAATGTTAGTTACTTCACTGTGGTCAAGATTCAAATACTTAGTTTAAAGGTTCAGTGTGTAAGTTTTAGTGATATCTAGTGGTGAGGGTTGCAAATTGCAGTCAGCGGCTCACGGTGCATTCACATGCAAGTTGTGAAGTAGTTCTTCCAACTTCAGTGTGTTCATGTGCTCTGAAGTCTGAATGTGGAATCAACATGGATGCTACTACAAAGATGTGTTGGATTAGCATCATCAGAGCATATAAAGAACACGCAGACATCTAATTCACTCTACATGGACAGCAAACTAACCCTTATAACCATATTACAAACTACATGTTTGCAAAATATGTATAGACCAGGGCTGACCCCGAATAGTCGAAGATTCGATACTTTGATGGGAGGAGCCTGATTCAACTTTCAGTCTCACAGATCATACCATTTTGGTGATATGGGGGTGCTCAACGTCTGATTTGAAATAGAACTACCAGTTTTCTCCCAATAAGTTAATATGCTGCCTATTACAATATACACTTCAACATATAATGCTGTAAATAAACATGTGCGTGAATAAATCCAAAATTGTAACCCTAACCGTTAAGGAAGGGGGCGTCAGCACACCTGTGTGGGCGTAATGTGTGTGTGTGTATGTAGTAGCAGAGTAACACCTGCAGAAGAGACAGAGCACCAGCTTCATCTGTGTTGTGCTGAGCTGTCTGTACCTCGCAGGACGTTTTGATCATTTATCACCATTGATGAACCTCACAAAGAATATTTTATCGTTTTTAAACCGCAACGTGCAGTTAGTTGTCAGGCAGGCTTGCACGCAAAACTCGGCACAAGACTGGTGAATGGCAGGCGAGCAGAGAGAAAAGGGTCAACAATAAGCCTCAGTTCAGCTGTAAATGTACAGTGTAAGTAACAGTGAGTAAGAAAAAGAGACTGCAGTCATATGATTCGACTGTCAGTTGACTATAGGCAAGACTTAACAATTCTGATTCGACTGTGTAAATCCTTAGTCGGGAACAGCCCTATTATATATAATACATGGTTTTCTACAAATTAAAGTTTTGTATACTTCTTTATGTCCCATGTACATTTTATTTCTCTTTTTGCAATAAAGATATAAGGGGGAAAAAAATTTCATTATTCATGAACGCACCATCAGTCACCTCTCCAACACGCTCTATATGCTCTTGTTCCTGGTGTCTTCTAATAAATAATAATAATAATTTGGGTAAATACAAAATTCATTCTGAATAATAAACACAAAGACTTTGTTTAAAGCTAAAATCCAAACCTTCCTGCACACTGTCGCCCTCTGCAGCAGTGAGAGGAAACTGAAATGATGATCAAACTGCAGAGTTGTTGTGGAAGCTGGCTGTTTATTTCAATCAGCCACTGCAACACATTGAAAATGATACAACTAGCAAAGTGTGACAGAGCTGGGCTTCTGTTTGGTTTCAGCGTTTAAATATAGACTGTACATGCTGTGAAATACTTAGCTTCCAGTTCTACATGTTTGTTTTGATCAGACGTTATTGGCTTTCATTACCAGCACAGGTG
>NW_025741791.1:0-2160 GCF_021292245.1 Micropterus dolomieu
GGTAACACACACACACCGGATCCACATAGAACCCCCTGTACAGGTAACACACACACACCGGATCCACATAGAACCCCCTGTACAGGTAACACACACACTGGATCCACATAGAACCCCCTGTAAAGGTAACACACACACACCGGATCCACATAGAACCCCCTGTACAGGTAACACACACACACCGGATCCACATAGAACCCCCTGTACAGGTAACACACACACACACACCGGATCCACATAGAACCCCCTGTACAGGGAACACACACACACACACCGGATCCACATAGAACCCCCTGTACAGGGAACACACACACACCGGATCCACATAGAACCCCCTGTAAAGGTAACACACACACCGGATCCACATAGAACCCCCTGTACAGGTAACACACACACCGGATCCACATAGAACCCCCTGTAAAGGTAACACACACACACCGGATCCACATAGAACCCCCTGTAAAGGTAACACACACACCGGATCCACATAGAACCCCCTGTACAGGTAACACACACACACACACCGGATCCACATAGAACCCCCTGTACAGGTAACACACACACACCTGATCATCCAACTGTGACGTCATGTCTCTGCAGCCAATAGGAGTGCAGCTGGTCAGTATTCAGACGAGTCCTAACGACCGCCTCCTCTGGGCCTTGGACAACAGAGGAAGCGTCTTTGTCAGGACCGGACTCAGTGATGAGATGCCTGTGGGGACGGACTGGGAGCTGGTACCAGGTACGTGCCTGTCTTTCTGATCCGAATACCTGTTCAGGAGGTTCTGTAAATGATGGACTGACTGGTGTTCAGGGTCTCACGTGTGTTTGAATGCTGTACTTTAATCGTGTACATGTTTGTGTACTTTAGGTCTGGCGGTCAGTCAGCTGGTCCTCAGCTCTCGGACAGTTTGGGTTCGGTGTGTAAACGGAGATCTGGCTCGACGTTACGGCGTCTCTGACAGAAACCCTGCAGGAGACTACTGGAAGAAGATCCCCGGAAACGCCAACTGGTTAACTGGTGAGACTGGGTTCATACTGGAGAGACTGGGTTCATACTGGTGAGACTGGGTTCATACTGGTGAGACTGGGTTCATACTGGAGAGACTGGGTTCATACTGGTGAGACTGGGTTCATACTGGTGAGACTGGGTTCATACTGGAGAGACTGGGTTCATACTGGTGAGACTGGGTTCATACTGGAGAGACTGGGTGCATACTGGTGAGACTGGGTTCATACCGGTGAGACTGGGTTCAGACTGAAGACACTGGGTTCATACTGGTGAGACTGGGTTCAGACTGGTGAGACTGGGTTCAGACTGGTGAGACTGGGTTCAGACTGGTGAGACTGGGTTCAGACTGGAGAGACTGGGTTCATACTATTGAGACTGGGTTCATACTATTGAGACTGGGTTCAGACTGGTGAGACTGGGTTCAGACTGGTGAGACTGGGTTCAGACTGGAGAGACTGGGTTCATACTATTGAGACTGGGTTCATACTGGAGAGACTGGGTTCATACTATTGAGACTGGGTTCATACTATTGAGACTGGGTTCATACTGGTGAGACTGGGTTCATACTATTGAGACTGGGTTCAGACTGGTGAGACTGGGTTCAGACCGGAGAGACTGGGTTCAGACCGGTGAGACTGGGTTCAGACTGGAGAGACTGGGTTCATACTATTGAGACTGGGTTCATACTGGAGAGACTGGGTTCATACTATTGAGACTGGGTTCATACTATTGAGACTGGGTTCATACTATTGAGACTGGGTTCATACTATTGAGACTGGGTTCATACTGGAGAGACTGGGTTCATACTATTGAGACTGGGTTCATACTATTGAGACTGGGTTCATACTATTGAGACTGGGTTCATACTATTGAGACTGGGTTCATACCGGTGAGACTGGGTTCATACTGGAGAGACTGGGTTCATACTATTGAGACTGGGTTCATACTATTGAGACTGGGTTCATACCGGTGAGACTGGGTTCATACTATTGAGACTGGGTTCATACCGGTGAGACTGGGTTCATACTATTGAGACTGGGTTCATACTATTGAGACTGGGTTCATACCGGTGAGACTGGGTTCATACTATTGAGACTGGGTTCATACCGGTGAGACTGGGTTCATACTATTGAGACTGGGTTCATACT
>NW_025741792.1:0-21472 GCF_021292245.1 Micropterus dolomieu
AGAACCTTTACTTGTAAACAGTTACTTTTACAGTGTGGTATTATTACTTTTACTTAAGTAAAGGATCTGAGTACTTCATCCACCACTCGGAAAAGAAGAGTTTTTGGTCAAATATGTGGGGAATTTTTTCAGTACTTTACTGTTATTGTGAAATTGTTATTTTCTTAACCTTAACCAAGCGCATTAAGTTGCCTAAAAGAACCTTAAAAACTGAGTATGTCATGCTTCAGCTATAGGTGCAGGAAATACCTTGACGGTGAGATTTCGCGCCTGTTTAGAAACGCAGCTGACAGTAAACAGCTCTTTTTAGTCCTTTAAAACATCATGCGATTATTTCACCATGTTACAATATGATTCGATAATGTGTTCACTGTGGATCCTGCTTAGACAAACTTTTAAACTGGATGACAGAATTTTAAGATGCTACTGAAAAGGTGCATGCAGCCAATCTGTGAATCTGTGATTTCATGTTATTTTAATCTTACAATGATTAAAAAGTAATATTACATTCTGAGTCACCACTGTGTCTCGTGACAAGACTTTCTGTTGTCTTTGCAGCACTTCACTGCACTTCAGAGACTCATCCATTCTCAGATTATTGGTTCCCCATTTTAAGAAACATTGTTCCCGTTGTGCTGATGACAATGCTGCTGCTGCTGCTAGGAGTACTGCACTGTGGGAAACTGAGAGGTAAACAACAATAACTCCTGTCCACTCATATGTAAATGTAACTGCCAAAATGAAAAAATGGGTTGAAAGACTATATAGTGACGATATACTGAAAGTTAGTTCGGCTACTAAGAAAATATAGCAGTTAACATCCCATATTGTTTCATCTGAGTGCACAACATCTTTCTTGTTGATCTTAGCATGTGTTATTATCCATGTTTTTTTATACGTTTATATTTGATCTATTTATATTTGATTCATTGATTTATTAATTCATGTTTCTTAGGGTCCAGAAGCAGATGTGTCACGTGCTGTGACTGTACAGAGGCGTGAAGATTCTCACAAGTCAAATGATGACAGTCTGCAAACCACAGCTTTCTTTTCATTTATGTCTATATTCAATAATCCACTTTGACACTAGCTCTGACACCCTCTGCAGAGTCACCACAGCATCTACACCTCCATGAACAGACTCTGTGGTTGACTGTGGACACACATATAAATGTGTCCTTCAATAATCTTTATTAAAATGGTCCTCAGAGCATCAAGTCTCACTTACCGCTTGTATTTTCTGTGACTAATAAAGCAAAAGTTTAAAAAAAAATATTAGTGTATCATGACCATATTTTGTCTAAATATTTGGATAGAAAAGGAACATTTTGTTAACACTTTAATGCCAGTAAAATACCTAAATCAGTAAAATGTTTTCAAAAACTTTTTCAAATATATACGTACGTTTGAATTGTTAGATAAAAAATAACAATACTGCTGGTAACTGACTTTTCCTAAAAGTTTGTATATGTTTATTTAAAATGTTGTTTAAATATATAAGAGAAAGGTGATATTTTTTTACATTTAATTTTGGTATTACTTATTAGATATTGTGTTTGCAGTAGTACTATAGCAGTATAGAAATTGTAGTAATTATGTAATTCCAGCACTTGTACTGCTAAT
Source organism: Micropterus dolomieu (assembly GCF_021292245.1). Classification (NCBI taxonomy): domain Eukaryota; kingdom Metazoa; phylum Chordata; class Actinopteri; order Centrarchiformes; family Centrarchidae; genus Micropterus; species Micropterus dolomieu. Next base: position 1,624 of record NW_025741792.1, read on the forward strand.
GACTTGATACAAGCTTTGGTGGCACCATGAGGTTATCATTATCTTTTTTTTTTTACATTTCAATATGTCAAGAACTAACGACATCTTTCAAAACTAAATTCACATCACCTGCTTGTCTTCATCACCATGTTTTTTATTATGAGCTTGTTGGCCTGCAGATTTTAGCAGTTAGCTCAAAGCACCAAGCACAGCTTTCCAGATCAGCTAGCACGGCTGTTACAGACCCATATCTTGGTTTAAGCCTCACAGACACCTACACAAAGTAGTTATAGTCACTTAAATTTATATTTGAATCTATATTTGCTGAAACACTGAGGCTATTTCTGCCAGGTCAACCGCTCTGTCTCTGAGAAAAGGTCATCAAACTGAAGCACAAAATTAGTGTTGCATCAACAGCAGACATAAGCCACACAGGAAGAAACATATCCCCACCTTCTTCTTACACTTCAGTCTGATGCTCTGACAGTCAGCAGCAAGACAACATGCTCTCTGAGGAAAAAAAAAGTACTTTTTGATAAAAATAAAACCATAAAGAGGCTGTTAAAATCTAAAAAAGTAAAACTCTGTGATGTTTCATAGCTTTCATTAAAGATTAAAAATGTTATGAGATTTAATAGACAACATGCTGATATTTAGGAGTAGCTGTAGGAATCAATAAAGCATGTAGATGCTGTAAATGAATTTCTGTGATGTTCATGTTGTGGTCGCAGCCCGGCTGACGGTGAGTGTCCTGGTTTTTTCTCCTTTTTATCAGTTATTCTGCTTTTTCCTTGGTTTTCTGTTCCCTGCCGGCCTCCCTGTGTTTCCTCCTCTCTCCCTCTGCTCCTGAGCCCAGCCAACGACCCGCACCTGCGCCTCATCAGCCACCTCGTCAGCCTGCCACACCTGCCAGTAGTCAACCTCGTCCCTGCCTGTATTTCAACCCCGGTTCTCCACACAATTCTTGCTTTATTGTCATTGCTCCATACCCGGGGCCACCTCTGTGTTCAGGCGCTCATGTTTCTTGTTTTCTCTCATTTTCCCTGTACTTTGTCGCTCCTGTCACTAACTGTCTTTCTGTCTGTTTTCCCTCCCAGGTTCACTCACCCTCGTCATCCGTTCTGTCGGCTGGGCTCATCCTCCGGACCTCTCCTCTTCGGGCTTCCCCCACGGTGTCCTCCCAGTTCTCCCCTGCATCCTTCTTTCCTCGGCCCCAGTTTTCCCTGGCTCCCTTGTCCCAGTCCCATCGGTTTCCCTGTGCCAGTGTTTCCCCGGCATCCTCCTCTCCCTCCACTCCAATCCCTCAACCCCATTTTTCCCTAAATAAACCTCCTTCGCTCAGAGCGCTGCGTTTGGGTCCTCTTTGTCCCCGCACCACACCCACATAACAGTTCAGCTGTTTTCATTTGTCTCTCCAGTGATGAATGTGTTATTCCTGCTGTGTGAACCTGATCAGAAAGTTGGTAAGTATCAGTTAGTTGATCATTTAATTTGATCAAATATTTACCTTTTTGATGAATGCATCTCATTGCTGGGACGTGTTTGTGGGAAAGTATTATAGAAAAGAAGAAAGCAGGAAAATGTGGTCTTTTGAGATTTTGGTGAACTGGCCCTTTGTTTATCATATTTATGAACGGATACATTCGTTTGTTTTTATTTTGGTTCTGTTATTTTAGAACATCCTCGGTTCCAACAGAGTAGAGTGAGATCCTTACAATCAAGCAAATACTCTATATTGCCAAAATTTTTGGGTCGCCTGCCTTTATATGCACGTGAAGGTTTATGACATCCCATTTTTAATCCCTTGGGTTTCATGTGGAGTTAGCCCACAATTTGCAGCTATAACAACTTCAACTCTTCTGAGAAGGCTGTCCAAAAGGTTTAGGAGTGTGTTCATGGGAATTTTTTACCATTGTTTTAGAAACACATTAGTGAAGTCAGGCACAAATGTTGAACGAGAAATCCTGCTGCAGTCCCAGCTCAAATTCATCCCATAGGTGTTCTGTCGGGTTGAGGTCAGGACTCTGTGTAGGCCAGTAAAGTCCACACCAAACTCTCTCATCCATGTCTTTATGGACCTTTGTGCACTGGTGGGCAGTCATGTTGGAACAGGAAGGGGCCATCCTCAAACCATTTCCACAAATTTGGGAGCATGAAATTGTTCAAAATGTCTTGGTATGCTGAAGCATTAACCTTTACTTTCACTGGAACTAAAGGGCCAAGCCCAACCCCTGGAAAACAACCCTATAACCCCCCCCCACAAACCGCCAAACCCAAACTCGTCCATCGGATTGCCAGACAGAGAAGCATGATTTGTCACTCCAGACAACTTGTCTCCACTTGACCCTGCTCTGTGACTTTATGTGGCCTACCAGAGTTTGTTATTCCCAAACCCTCCCACTTTGTTATAATACCACTTATAGTTAACCGTGGAATATTTAGTAGTGAGGAAATTTCTTTCAAAAGTTTGGAGAAGGAGTCTGTTTGCCTAGGTGCTTGATTTTATACACCTGTGGCCATGGAAGTGATTGGAATACCTGAATTCATTCATTTGGACTTGCGTCCCAATACTTTTGACAATATAATCTATAGTGCTGCATTTTTCATTCTAGTGCTGTGATTACTTTTTGCTACCAAATCTGTACTTTTTTATTGCTGCTGCAATGAACGAATGTATCAGAGAGAAACGCTATCTTTGTATTTTGTTAAATATCAAGTCAAGTAGAACTTTACATTCTACTTGACTAAGTTATGCAGCAGTAAGAAAACACAGATAACACACTACATACGTAATATCACACACATATAAAAAAAGAGAAAAAAATGCTACCCAGGATCTTTTAATGTCACATAAATTATTTTTCCAAAAAGGACAAATACATATCTTTTTCCTCTCAACAGTTGTTTGTAGTTGCTTACTTGTTTGAAACACTGTTAGGAATCTCCTTTTTGCCCCTTCTGTGACTAGTGATGGCAAATTCAATGTTCTGTAGCATTATTGCTTTTCGACAGCATTGAAAATGGTTCAGTACTTGGAGCTTCATTCAGCAAATGCACACCACCATCTGCTGGTGAAGATGTGGGCTAATTCAACAAAGCTGAATTATATTAATGCCAACCCAGAAGAAAATTTATTGCACTCATTGGTTGCTCTTTTACAGCCAGAGATGCACAAAATTGCAATTTCAGGCTTAATTTTAGGATTCTAGCTACCACCTGTCTCTCATATTTTGGCCCTATAATTCACTAGGATGTATAGTTGAGACAAAGCAATTAGCAACAGGAATCACTAGAATTGAGACTTGATGCTGATACCTAGCTTGGTCTCATTAAGTGGCTATTTTTTTTTCTTTATTAAAAAAAAGGAGGCCCCAAGAGCAGGATCTGAACCCTGCAACTTTTGCTCAACAGGCAGCACCTCTGCCACTTCATCTCTGCATGTTAGATGGATGATTGGCTTTAAATACAGTACCCTTTTTCTTCACTTCAGAAAGGTGTAAATGTTAAATTTATTATAAAAGTTGTCAAAGCTTTACTCAAGTAAATATTCCATAGTGAATTTTGATACTTAACAACATGTAGTGGACATTGTTGTATCTCAGTTCTTACATCAGTGGTTGGTGTTCAAGTAAACATGAAATTTGAAAGCGCATTAATTTCAATGTTGAGTATCTTTTTTAATTCAAGAACAAACTTTTCTCCAGTCTTTGGTGACAGGCGATTTCTTTAAAAAACAACTTAAAAAATCAGCTTTGAAGAATATTTTCTCACACACAATGACCATCCAAACACCCAATGCTACAATGCCTATAAAAAGTATTCGCTCTCCTTGACAAGAATTTTCAAAAAAGCCTCTTTAATATCAAAGTTAAAGCAAGATTTTTAGAAACTAATGTCAATTAATTAAATTGTATAAGGTAAAGAAGATGACTGCTAAATGTCCCCCTTTCTTGAAAGGGATTTTGTGATATAATTTGCCCTTTGTCCAGCCAACAGTGTTATTATGTTACTTTATTTCTGATTCTTTTTGTATTCAGATTATATATTTAGAGCAGGGTGCCATCTTTTTGGGAGACTAGGTACCTGTGGCAAGATCTCTTCACTGTTGACTTTTCTGCATGTGAGCAATTGCAATGAGACACAATACAGACTACACTGTTTTGCTGTGAGTAATGCTGTGAGGTTTGTAGTGCTACATTTAAAGTCGGTAGCGCTAGCACTCCTGGGCACTCATGAACCCAACAGGGACAGAAAAAAACAGAAGTCTATGTATACACAGGTAGGGGAGTGAACAGGTAAAACAAGGATAATCAAATAAAAGAAAACCAAGCTTGAAAGTAACACCAGACACAGACCAAACCAAACCGTGACGGTAATTTATGTGTGATGAGAGTTCCCTTCTATCAAGCTCAAATGGGGTTTATAGAGTTTGAGACTGCATGCATCTACATCTGCATGTATTTGCTTTTAAGCTTAAAACTCTGAGTTCTCTGTGTTGTGAGTCTGCAGAGCTCTTGTATTCAAAAAGACTTTTAAAATGAACACTATTAAATTTTTATACTGAACTCAAAAACAAATTAAAAAAAATTAATCCAATCCAGTAATTCACTGTAGTATTAAGTAAATCAAGCCAATCATATTAACTTCTAATCACATCAGAGTGACTTATTTTGGCTGGCTGATATTAATCAAAGGCTTCACTTTTTCTAAAAAAATAACAATTTACAGCCTTATTCCAAAATTATTATTATTTTATTATTTATTATTATTCTAAAATTCTACAAACAATAGCCCATAATGACAACATCAAAGAAGTTTGTTTGAAATGTTAAAAATAAAAACCAAAAAAGCAGATGTGGAAAAAGTGAAGCACTGTGAATACTTTCTGTATGCACTGTACTGTGTATGTTAGTGTGTGTGTGTGTGTTATTTATGCCCTGTTTCAACGGCTGATATTGACCTTTGGACCTCCCATAACAACGAAGTTGTGTCAGTTGAAAATGGGTGGTAAAGTGAATTGTTACATCCTAGCTCGCTAGGGCTAGAGAAGGCATATGCATGAGTTGGAAATGTAAATGCGCCGTATTTATATCGCACCTCTTTTTCAACCACTCAAAGCACTTTTACACTACATTCATACACATTCATTCACTGAATGTGCTCAAACAGAAACTAACATTCAGCCACCAGAGGAAATTCAGAGTTCAGTATCTTGCCCAAGGACACTTCAACATGTAGCCTGGGGATTGAACCACCAACCTTCCCATTAACAGGCGACCCGCTCTAACTCCTGAGCCACAGCCGACCCGATGATGTTATTCATTAAAACAGACAGAATAAACAAAAGTCATAAGTGTGGTAAGTGGGTGCTGCATAAACCAAAGAACACAATATAACAAAGATATATGCGTGTTCATTCGTTTTTAAGCTTAATACACTGTGTTATCTAAGTCTGCAGAGGTCTTGTATTCAAACAGACTTTTAAAATGAACATTAGATCACATTTTTCAAAGCAAAAATAAATGCATCCATCCATTCACATTCACTGTAGTATGGTCTTAAGTAAATCAAGCCAATCAAAGTCTGATAGTAAATGTGTTGGCCCAGTATACAGAGAATGAATGTGTGTGTGTGTGTGTGTGTGTGTGTGTGTCCTTGTATTGCACTTTAATTTTCTTTACTTTTGTCTGTTTATGACCGGTTTTAACGGCTGATATTGACCTTTGGACCTGCTCCCTGCTGTAGCTGTCAGCTGTGTAAAATGCTGCAGGAACACATTAAACAGTTGGTTGGAAAAAGGAAGTTGTGTCAGAACAAAATGTGAATAATCACAAAAATATGTAGTTTTCAAAGTGGCTTCTTGGTTAAAATAAATGTGTGCATATGCTGTGATATGAGGCAGATTTCCTGCAGAGGGCAGAGTGAGGCCTTTTTTGACTTGATAGTGAGTAAGTGTGACAGAGCCAAAAACAGTGAGGGTTGGGACAGAGAGACCAAACCAATTCAAAGGATGGTATCCAATAATGATGTTGTTACATGTATGTGCTTTGGTGATGGTTTAGCTGTTAAAGTGGCAGTTAGTTCATTTGTGTCGCCTAATATTGGTTTTTGCACCCGGCCTGTTGTCAATAGCTCTGGATTTGTTGTTGGTCATTTGCGTTTAATTTTCTGAGTTTTGTCTCTTTTCTTGTTAATTGTATTTCACTTCTGTTGAATGTGGTGTGAACTAGCTGCTTTTATTGGAAAAAAAAGGAACATGTCCTTATAAATTAACGCTGACATCATGAAATTACCCAATTTTATATTTTGTTAGCACCCCCAAAAATTGGTTTAGCCCCCTCTTAGCACTGGTAGAGTAAATATCCTGGCACTGTGCCTGGCAGCATTTCTGATTGGTCAGCACCATTCAAACAAACTCTAAATATTTAGAATACCAAAGGAATAATAATTAAAATACTGGATAAAACTCAACGCACTTGATGCTCAGTGTAGCCCATACCTCAATGACAGAAAAAAGAAGATGCAATGTAACGGGTGACCATACGTCCTCTTTTTGGGACCTAAAAAATGGGATTTCTTAATCACCCAGAATGTCCAGAAATCTTAACCACCATGTGGAGCTTTTTTCTTGCACTTGCAAGCATTTAATAAATGAGATCAATGTACCATAACAACAACAACAACAACAACAACAACAACAACAACAACAACAACAACAACAACAACAACAATCATCTTTATTTGTAGAGCACTTTTCAAAAACAAGTTACAAAGTGCTTCAACAAGTGCAAAGACAACAATACAAGCAAGAAAACATTGAAAAGACCAAAATACACGTTTAAGATAAATATAAAATAAGTAAAATAGAATAAAATAAAATGAATACAATAAAGTCAAATAAGATCGGGAAAGGCGCTCCTATAAAAGCATGTTTTAAGAAGGGACTTAAGAGTTCACTGACTCAGCCGACCTGATTTCCTCAGGCAGGCTGTTCCAGACCCTCGGGGCCCTGACAGCAAACGCTCTGTCCCCTTTAATGAAATAATGAAACAACTATAACTGGAAATAATATTCATTTTATATGATCTGAAATTAAAATGAATACACTAATATTAGCCCTAATCAAACATAAACAAAAATAAGCTGTTGAAATGTTACAAATAGGCCTACCATTGTCGTGTAAAAAATTCAAGACTTGGGCCAGATAAGAAAGCTTGAACTTTTACCAACATTTTTATTATCAGGAAAAACTGACACCAATAAGAATACAGTTCCACTGGAGTGTATCAGAGATCAAATTAGAGTCCCAATCTGTTACCAGAACAGAGACCCAAGTTGACACGAAAACCACGTAACAACTGACTTTCACCTCCTTCTGGACCTCATTTTATAGCTCTGTTTCATGGCTTCACATCATCTCTTGGCTCTCTTTCCTACTGCACCTGAATCTGGGAAAGTCCCAGAATTTCACGTGCCTAAGCATTTGCTGGGAAAGTCCCTGACTGCGCTGCTCCTCCTCTCTGTGTCCTTTGCATGCCCTCTGCTAATCATACTATTTGAACCATAACCTGACTTTTGTGGAATAAACTGGTGTTGTTTGTGCTCTGTGCTAGAAACAGGACATTCTTACTGTGATGGACTATACTGATGTATGTTTTGTAATACAATGTACACAAAATCTGCTTCTACATTTTCATTTGCAGGTGTTTTTTATGCTGTCTTGCTATCCCACTGGGCTTGCTCACTCACACACACGTGCTACTGCTGAGCCTGGGCAGTTAGATACAGAAAGGAGCACACACACTCAGAGCTATTAACACTGTGATCCTAACTTTACACTATAAAATAACACTTTAAATGATGACAATGTAGACCACCATTGCTCTAGTAATTAATGATAACAATTTAGGCTGTAATGCTCCAAAATAATTCACAACGCTATAAAGTAGTAACTTATACATATATTAGTATCATAGGCCTACTTTTCTTTACTGTTATAATATAGTACTAGTACACAAATTTATACTAGTTACTTCATGTGTGGAAAGAGCCTCTGCAGTGGACAGATGTAGATTCAGCCGGAGACAGGATGCCATTGTAAAATGATGTGCTCCTTTTGCTGCCTCTCTTCTTGAGACACTTTCCCCTTGTTCTGTTTTACTAAAATTATTGTTGTAATATAAATTGTGTGTGAAGCAGAATGCATGACCTGGAAAGCTGGTACGTATGTGTCAGTGTCAAGTGCAACCTAGAGGCCCACATGTCACACAATAACATAGATGCGTGGTTATCCCCCCTCACACCACTACCCTCACCCACTGTGAGTGTCTGTCTGCCTCCTGCCCCGAGTGTCCTCTTTTTAGAAAACCATAATGTGGTCACCATAATGTAGACCATAAGTAAAATAACTCTAACTTCAACCACATTGTGCTCATTACATTGTGTGCATACTAGTTGGTGGTTCGAGATATTACTACAGTCACTATTCCAAAGAGTTGTGCATCAACAACAGAAGTAAATTTATGAAATTTGTGCATTAGTTATGTTTTATGGAAGTTAAATGCCCTTACAGATAGTTTACTGCTAGAAAGAGTTTAGAGTGGTAGTTACTAGATGTTACTCCAGTGCTTTGAGTGTGTAGGTTGCTTTGTATTAGGTCGAGCAAAGAGCCATCAGATAAAGTGTCTGTGTCAAAGAGTAATGTGGCTAAAATTGATTTTGATCACTAGAAATGAATCCCCAAATGCTTGCTCGGCTGTTAAGAGGGCAATTACAGGTGTGGGGTTTATATTGCTCTCACTATGGTGTATGTTGGACAGTTTCTTATATTCCTATTAAGATAATGATGGGAGCGTTGTATGATGTCCAGTATGTGTAACTATATTTGATCAGTATTGTGCTCATTCTCACACACACACTTATCTCCTGAATAAGGTCATGTTGAACCTATCAGGGCTCACCCTGAGGTAATGGAATCACGGGGCAAGATTCAAGGTGGTTCACGAAAGGCAGTTTATTGAACAAGGTTCAAAAAACTAGCAGGCAGAGGTATAGAAGAGAGAAGGGTAGAAAACATAGTCAAAAACTGATGCTGAGGTCAAAACACACTAAGGCATACACAAGGAAATTGCTGGAACGCTGACACAAGGGATCAAGGCGAACTGGGACAAGCACAGAGGAAACAAGGGTTTGTATACACTGGGACAGGGGAGACAACGAGACACAGGTGGAGCACATTGGGGCGGGGACTTGTAATCACACAGGAGGGGAGGCAGACGAAGACCTGAAACGAGATGAGTCACAGAAGTACAACAGGAAGTGGTAGCAGACAAAACTGAGCACATTACCTAAGTGCAGGAGCTGGGCGTGACAGTACCCCTTCCTCTAAGGACAGCCCCTGACGGGCCAGGCTCCTCGGGATGTCTCTGGTGGAACTCACAGATGAGCTCAGGATCCAGAATGTTGGTGGCTGACACCCAGGACCATAACCCTCCCAGTCCACCAGATACTGTTGACTGTGTACACAGGTCCTCAGTCAATGATGCTACGAGGAGAGGGGAGAGGCGTTGCAGGAATCAAGGGACTCTCCTTTACGGGTTTCACTCGACTCACATGAAAAGTAGGATGGATCTTCATGGTCCTAGGCAATCTTAATCTCACAGCCACAGGGTTAACAACCTTTGAGACGGGAAAGGGGCCAATGAAACGAGGAGCCAACTTACGGGATTCGACGCGCAGAGAGAGGTCACGGTTGACCAGCCAGACCTTTTGACCTTCTTTGTACTGAGGGGCGGAGGATCTCCACAGCCCTCTTGTAAGCCATGGAGTTGCGAAGGAGAACCTGACGAGCCCTGGTCCAAGTCCTGCGACACCGCCACACCAAAGCTTGGGCCGAGGGGGCCCCACCTCTCTCTCTAGGGCAGGGAACAGGAGTGGTTGATAACCATAGGCACACTGGAAGGGAGTCAGGCCTGTGGAGGCACAGGGCAGGGTGTTGTGTGCATATTCCACCCAAATAAGGTGTTTACTCCAGCTGGAGGGGTTGTGAGAAGCCAAACATCGCAGGCCGATCTCCAGCTCTTGATTGAGCCGCGCAGCTTGACTGTTGGTTTGGGGGTGGTATCCCGAGGACAAGCTGACTGTAGCACCCAACAACTTACAGAAAGCCCTCCAGAACCTGGAGATAAACTGAAGGCCCCGGTCTGACACTGGGATGTCCGTGCAACCTGAACACATGGGATAACATGATATCTGCCGTTTCTTTGGCAGAAGGGAGTTTAGCCAACGGAATGAAATGTACCATCTTGGAAAATCTGTCAACAACAGTCAGGATAGTAGTGTTACCTTCAGAGGGGGGGGAGTCCTGTAACAAAGTCCAGGGAGATGTCAGACCAGGGCCTAGATGGAACAGGGAGGGGCCTGAGGAGTCCAGCAGGTGGTTAATGAGACACCTTATTTTGTGCACACACAGGACAGGCTGAAACTTACTCTCTCATTCCACCTCCATGGAAGGCCACCAAAACCGCTGTTTAACTGCAAACAAAGTCCTTTTGACTCCGGGGTGGCAGGTGAGAACTGAGGCGTGCGCCCAATGGATAACCAGAGACCTTAACTCGGGGGGAACATACAGACGGTTAGGTGGGCAACATCAAAAAGGTGAGACAGAACATCAGGCTTGACATTCTTTGAACCAGGACGATTTGAAAGCGTGAAATTAAACCAACCGAAGAAAAGAGCCCACCTGGCTTGACGAGAATGCAGTCTCTTTGCAGTGCGTAGGTATTCTAAGTTCTTATGGTCGGTCCATACCAGGAATGGCTGCGCTGCCCCCTCCAGCCAGTGTCTCCACTCCTCCAATGCCGCTTTGATGGCCAAAAGCTCACGGTTGCCAACATCGTAAATTTCTTTCTGCAGGGGACAACTTGCGAGACATAAAAGCACAGGGGTGGAGCTTACCATCCTGAGGACTGCGCTGGCACAGGACAGCTCCAATGCCCACATCAGAAGCGTCCACTTCAACCACAAACTGCTGACCGGGATCTGGTAACACCAAAACTGGAGCAGCAATGAAACTGTTCTTCAGCTTCTGGAAGGCAGAATCAGCTTGAGGCGTCCAAACAAACCTAGTCTTGGAAGAAGTGAGAGCATGCAAGGGAGCAGCAACCTGACTAAAGTTTCTGATAAACGTCCTATAAAAAAATCCCAGGAAGCGCTGCACCTGCTTGCGATTAATTGGCACCGGCCAGTCCTTAACTGCTCTCACTTTTTCTGAATCCATGCTCATCTCCCCCTCAGCCACCACATACCCCAAATATAACACCTTGGGGACGTGAAACTCACATTTCTCTGCCTTCACGTAAAGCTGATGATCTGATGGACCTGCTGCACATGGGTCTAATGGTTGGGAGAGAAAATGAGTATGTCATCCTGATATACAAAGACACTGAAAAACGGCTGGAGCATTGGTTAGTCCAAACGGCATCACCAAATACTCATAATGTCCACTAGGAGTGTTAAAAGCAGTCTTCCACTCATCCCCCTCCCTGATCCTCACTAGATGGTAAGCATTCCTCAAGCTTAGTGAAGATCTTTGCCCCTTGCAACAGTTCAAAAGCAGAGAAGGGAGGGGGTACCTGGTTTTCACTTTGATGTCATTAAGCCCACGATAATCAATGCAAGGCCGGAGCGACTTGTCCTTTTTATCCACGAAGAAGAAGCCCGCCCCTGCGGGGGGACGAAGAATGCCGGATGATTCCAGCAGCCAAGGCTGAGTCAATGTATTCAACTTCTCCCCTAAGATGATAAGACACAGCGGTAACGATAACTGCAATATAAATTAAAATATTTGGTTCAACTTCTCCCCTAAGATGATAAGACACAGCGGTAACTGCCTAACCTTTAAAATTGTCAAAAATCGACTGGCTCAGCTTTGTCTGAACACTTAATAGTTGGCTCACTGAGGTAAGTTTGCACTTCAATGCATGCACATGTGGTGGTTGACTAAAGAGCAGCTTCTACTGTGTGTGAACATTAAAATAAAACATAAAACACCACTATACACAGTAGCGGCTTGGCCATCTGGAGTACCGTGACAAATCCCAGTGGGCCACCTTCTTTAGCCTAAACATTTTTACTAATACTGAAGAGGTTGAGCAACACGAGCCAAGCCCCCTTCTCCCCTGGCCTGTTGGTCTATTCCATATGAACATCTGTGCAGCCCTTAGCCCCACCCCATCCATCTGAAATGAAAAAAGCAACCGACTCGTTCTGTAGTCGTACTGGTACCAGGGCCACAGACGCTAAAACCAGGAAAAGAAAGACGCCACAGCCCGGTTCACGGGTGAAAGATTAAACAGAGAGGACAGCGAAGCCACAGATAGTGCAGCTGAACCGTACAGTGTTAACATACATCGATTTATTTGTGGTGGCCCACCTCAATATCAACGCTGAACGCCACATATTGATTTTCAATTGTTTCTTACTAGGACAAAATCTCTGCATAGCTGGGCGCAGCACATGTATTCGCGCAGCACCTTATCTCCCTCCACTGCACAAATCAACAACACAACGCTGTCAATGTTGGAGACCCACCACTTTTCAGCTCAAAGCGACGGACGTTTTCATACGTGCAGTAATGTCACAGTTAATATCGTGGGACATGTATGCAGCAAAACAAAAAAAATGTTTAAAACTTGACAGGTCAGACAGAAGAAACTCTGCAGAGGAAACAGAATTAAAATTTTAGCGTCTGAAATGTTTAGATGCTCAGGATGGATCAGGTGTGCGGCTGCTGTACTTCAAACAGTGTCTCTGTATGAACCTGGACCGATTGGATGTGGAGAAGAACACAGCATATTATTTAACATCCTGATGATCCTGTCAGCTTGTCAGGAGATTTAAATATGAAGTTATGCTGATGTGGCTCATGCGTAAATGCACACAGCGTCTCTATTCATGGGGAGACGCTTCACCCTGTTTCACCCACCCTGAAATTCGCTAAATGTATTTATCGCCAAAAACTCTTTGTATTCTGATTTGTCACCGGCCACATGCATGTTGTTTCCCTTCATATAAATGAAGACATTTCCACCATAAATTGGTGCAGAAAATGTCTCCAGAATGCTTTATTTTTTGTTTAATGCTCAAAATCTTCTGGGGGAGGACCCCCAAACCCCACAATCAAACAGCCTATTCCATCAATGAATATTTCTTCAAATTAGCATTGGAGTATCTTGTTGTCTTGTTCTCGTGACTCCAATACTGTGCATTCTCATGTCTCCTGGACTAAGTGTTTTGTCACACCACTAATATGAGGCCTTAAATGTCCCCACCACTTTCCAATACAAAGTGACACCCTTGTTTAATCAGCTGCGTCCACATGGTCCTAAAGCTTTTATTGAAGTTGAGCTTGTTATCAATGGTTTTTATTCAAATTTCTTTTATTAATAGGCTATAGACTAAATATAATTACAGAGGTCCGGACTTCGGTGGCCTCATAGCTGGTTACGGCCATGCCTTTTTAAAGTACTAGCCTACTGCCATAGTGATCAATGGCTGTGATGCTGCTAGGTGGTTCATTAGAGGCTGGTTCTGTTTGTACGTGTGTGCATTAGCAGGGCGGCCGTGGTGGATTATACAATAGACTGTTCTGGTGAGCTGGCCTGGATCAAAGTCCAGGGCCATTTTTTACCCCCAGTCCGTCCCCGACTATACATAACATATAATATATGAGACATGCCCATTCATGCCTCCTGCTTCTCTCTTCTGTTTGAGAGAACTGACATTACAACCTCTTACGCTGCACTTCCATGCCTGTAAAAAATTAAAGAAGAAATTTGAGGTTGTGTTTCATTGAGATGTCTTGCAATGGGACTGGTTACATCTTTCCTCCTAATGGAGGCAGATCTCCTGTGAGATATTTGGCATGCTGGCAGTTCCACAGGTTCCACTTCGTTTCTGTTAGAGACTTCAAAAAATTGACAAGCACCAACTGAATGTGGCTGGCCTGAAGCGCCATATGCCCAGCCCATTTTTGTGTGGGTTCTCCTTTGGTTGGTATGTATATGATTGGCTGTCTTTGATACTTTTTAAAAAGTTTTTGCTTCATGGCCATCATATTTAAATGATCTATAATGTGTTGTATGATGACCCTGATGAAGACCACAAGCTTAAACACGTAGATCAGACAATTAAGTAATTCTTTATTCTACAGGTTTTGCAGGACTTCAGATTTTCCCCTTCTCCATGCACCTATAAGTGATGAAGTCGTGCAATAAAACCCTACTAATAATTTTTTTAACCACTCAAGGCCTAAAAATATCCAGATATCCAATAAAATGGCATGATAGTGGTTAAGCTCTACAGCTCAGCTTGTCCACCCAGCTGACTGTCACAAAAGATATCATAATAAACTGTGCTTAAAACTACATTATGTATTTGTTGTTTTCTTTTCACCAGTTACTTCTTCTGAAATCAGATTCTCTGACAGCGCCTGTTGAGATTGTACCTTTTTTTTTTCTTTTATTGAACTCAGAGCCTCTCTGTCTCTTGGGAACTGCAAATCAGAGAAACAGGAAGAGGAGGAGGCTCTGACTTGCATATTTTAAATTCAGTCTGATGCTCAGACAGTCAGCAGCAAGACAAAATGCCGGTGACAGCGCTCTGCTTCAGACTGTGTGAGTACCGAGTCTGTTGACAAACAGATATTGAGTTAATCAATGTTATATAACAGATGTGAAACATAGTTTCAATAGTCAATAGTTTCTTGGTATTAATTATTCAAAATGCATTGATGTACTTTGCACATGTTCTCTCTGGAAGCTGGTAGATTTAAAGCTGTAATCTACTCACTGATAAACTCTCCAATGATGGACGAAATATTACATTCACATGTTACAGCTATGTTATACTGTATATGTTATATGTTAATCTGATGCAGTAAACAGCTCTCTTGTCTCTCCAGTGATGACTGCGTTGTTGCTGCTGGTTGGACAAGTTGACTTCAGTTATCCACGAAAAGCTGGTAAGAAGCAGATAATCATAACAATGTGATGTTCATGTTGGGTCATGTTAACAAATACGTCTTAAATAAGCTTCAACTATATCACATCATCCCCAACTTGACAGCTCTATAATTGATGTATTCATGGACATTTGGGGATCTAAAAACAGAGTCATAGGCTGCAAAAGATTAACAGATGACATTAAAACTTTTAAACTTCACACTCAAATGAGAATACCAATAACATACTTGTAATAAATCAAAAGGTAAATACATTTATTTTTTCAACATTAAGAGAATGTCATCACGTAATGCTTCTCCAAATTCAAGTCTGTTGGAAAATCTGTATGAACATGGTAAAATTATTTGAATATTATTGCTGCAAACAATCATATTTATGTGTCGCTACATTCACGTTGTAAATGACAATAACGTTTTTTTAAACTTTTGCCTAATGAATTAAGACCATGTCCATGTCCATTTATTACGATAAACTATCATGAATTAAAAATTATGTTGTTAGAATCGAAGTAACTTCATTTACTTTAAATGTTTGTTTTAACACATCTCATTCTTTGTGTCTCTGTCTCAGATGTAGGTTTTCCTCAGGTTGTTCCAAACAGACAGCAGTACTTTGAGTATGAGTCCATTGTTATCAGCTGTGAGGGGCTGGAGGGATTGACTGGATGAGGAAGACCAAAGGATCTGTTAGAACATGTGCTTCTAGCTGGTCGACATCAACAGGACCCTGTCAAATTAAAAATGCCTTTCCAGGACCTGACAGTGGAGAATACTGGTGTGAAATTGGAAGGAAGAAAAGCAACACTGTCAACATCACTGTCACTGGTATCCAAGTAGTCAAACACTAAGTCCCCCTTTTTAAAAAAGTTAATTTATTTATCTGAAGTTAATTTATTTGTGAAAATAATCCCATGTGTAAGTCAATGGACTTTTTCATATTCTGTGTGACTTCTGTCACTTTCTGAAGATATCATTATCGCAAATGTCCATTGCAAATAAACTGTTTAAGGTACTTATCTAAGGTCAGTGATGGCGGTCGGCGGGTTCCAGTTTGGACAAGTAGAAAGTTGGACAAGCAAGTAAGCTGAGCAGTGTTCGGCGTTGGACAGGGTCACCTGCAAAATGGATTTTGGCCCATGAAGTGTTTAATATTTTAGGGCTTCCTTTACGCAGTGCGCAGCCAAGTTGCGCTTATGCATAGGAATTTTAATGTTTCTGAAATATGTTTTTCAGCTGGTTCAGTGATCCTGGAGAGTCCTGTCCTTCCTGTGACGGAGGGAGACAATGTAACTTTGTGCTGCAGAACGAAGCAGACGTCCTCCAACCTCAACGCTGAATTCTATAAAGACGGCCACTTCATGGAGAGCAGCTCTACAGGAAACATGACCATCCACACTGTTTCCAGGTCTAATGAAGGACTCTACAAGTGCAGCATCTCTGGAGCTGGAGAATCAGCAGAGAGCTGGCTGACAGTCAGAGGTAAGACTTAATTTCATGTCCAGTGATGCTTTGTACCTTACCTTTGTCGAGCTCCATGTATAGAAGTATTACAAATGCCTACATGTAACAGACTGTGCCCTCCTCTGCAGTCTAGCTGCAAAAGAATTGATGGGGTAATAAAGCTTAAATTCTTAAAACCTGAGGACTTTGGCCTGGGTCTCTGATGTGTTTGAACTTTTGGTCTGAAAAATTAAAGTGTTGTGATTGGTGACTGAGAACTGAAGATGAGGTCTGAGGAGGTTAAACTTTACATTTTTAGATACATTTTTAATGTTAATTAAGCAAATGACATAGTAATTGTTTTAATAGTTTTAAGTATTATATTGATAATTAAAAACATGTATTTTACAGCATTAGGATGTCTCATGTGAAGCACATATGATTATTTTTCCAGAAGCTCATGAAGAGCCTCCCTCCCATCATGCCCCTCAGCTCTATCTGCTGCTCAGCGTTGGTGTCAGTGTTTTCTTGGTGGCTCTGATGCTGGTTGTCGGATTACTGCGATGTGGGAAACATCAAACGATCATCACAGGTACACAGAATAAACATAGAGAAACCACTTGAAACAAAGTATGTTGAAAGTTGGCTCCTCATTGTAGAATGTGACATCTGTGACGAAACACAATGTTACTAACTTGCAGCAAACATGCCAATAAGCACCAAAGCTTTGTGGTTCCTGGTGGCCATCACACTGTTTACATTGTTTTTATTTTATTCAAACAGGTAACACAACATCTCCTTCCTCGTTCCAGTCGTCCCCTTCTCCACAAACAGGTGAGAAACACCAACCTCCTTCCTACATGACTATGCATTTGTCACTGTGTAAATTATCCCAGGTGGTAAGGTGAGATGGGACAATTACCTACCTTTCCATCAGCTTACACAGCCATTAAATCCATTTAGTTCTAACATTTCCACTCTTTGCACATTGTAAAAAGGACATGTAAAGTTACGTCCTATAGAAATATTGCAAGTTTGACCCTTCTGGAAATGATGCAGGAAACTGATACTGAAATTTTATTTTATGCAGATTAGATTAGTGTAGGCTAATGTATTATCAACAGGCCTTCCAAAGCACTCCTCTGATAGACTAACAAAACAAACAGACAAAAAGAGAGTTTATCAGTCCAGTTCTAGCCAGCCTCAATAGATTTATATAAAGCTCTACACGACTAGGAACCACAATATTTTGTGTCATTTTTGAATCCATCAGTCATATGTGTCCATTTAATGCATCCATGTTAATCTATGCATCAGCGAAAGTGTGTGTACACACTTATTTGAGATTCAGAAAGGGTTTCCAAGTATACAGTAAGAAAATATTTTGCATTTATAATTTTTTTACAGCACATAAATGTTCTGAAGGTGACGTCTGAAATGTACAATTTCAAAACAGTTCGTCAGTTTGCATAAAATATTACATAGAAGTATTACAATATTAAAATAAAAATATAATAATATTTGATATAACATAATATTTATGATGTCACACCCCCACACCATCCTGCTTCCTCTTCCTGCAGGAGGCTGCAGGCAGGGAGGCTGATTGGGCTGGGCATTCACCTGTGCAGCTCTTCCTTCAGAGCTTATTTAGTCAGGACTGATCAGTCTTGTGTTCTCTCTCCTCATAGGCCAGCATCCTAGCGGGTTTGTCCTGTGTCTTTCTTTTGGTTTATCCTGGCAACACACACACATCTCACTCATCTATTCACATCTGACACAACTGATAGTCATACTTTGCCACAACACATATTTTTGTGGATTATTTTACTTTTACTTGTACAATAAATCACCTCTGTAGCATGCAAACCTGTCGTGTCTCACTTCCTTTTTGTCACGGGCCATTTTGCTTTGGAAGTAAATTAATTTGTCTTGCACCCGTTTTATTTTTCTAAATAATTATCTGTCTATATACCTACCTGCGACTTATGTGTAGAGTGATGTATTTTTGTTATGTTTCAGTGTCTGGAGAGGCTCACGTAGCTGATCCGATGCAGGCAACATACTCTGTAGTCACAAAACCCAGGAACGAGAACGGTAATTCACTTAATTATACACAGAAAGCATAAAGGAGCACCTTTCATCAAGTAATAAAGAAGCTATAAAATGAAAATGTACTACTGAGTATCAAAGTTGACCTTCTTTCAGGCTAAAGTTTGCAGCAATGCTTGTGAACCTGCAATGCTTTGGTGTCACGACAAAATGGTCTATTTAAACTACATATGACTGTGTGTGTGTGTTTCAGGAGCTTTAGGCCCTTTTGACAGTTTGACCTGCTGTTTTAGTATCTCAGACAAAAACCACACGAGAAACCCACAGACAGAAAAAGGTAGATGGGCCCCTCAGTTCAGCTTTTGTGTTGGCTGCCTTGGGGGAAGCTGTTGAAAATAATACACGACGATGCATGGTTGAGCCACAACAAGTACTTTAAGCCGCATTGCAGCCTAATTAGTTGTGTGCGTAAGTGAGTAGATGGTTAGTATTTTATTAATAAAACAACAGGGCCGCATTTCTAATCAGAGGACTCATGTACTGTAATAAATTTGAACCCTTATTTTATCACAGATACATTTTGATAGATGCACCTGTATTAACTTAAATAACACAGAATGAGCACTTTTCATAAAAGAGCAGGTCTAGACCGTACTCTATGATGCTATTTACAGAAGCCCAACAGTTCCCACCAAGAGCAAGCACTAGGCGACAGAGGCAAGGAAAAACTTCCTTTTAAGAGGCAGAAACCTCGAGCAGAACCATGGCTCAGGGTGGGCGGCCATCTGCCTCCACCGGTTGGGATGAAGGAGAGAGAGAGAAAGAGAGAGAGAGCGAGAAAGGAACAGAGAGAAAAAGAGAGGGATGGAAGGAGAGAGAGAGGGGAGGGAGACAGCCTACACAATATACACACAGAGGTACAGTGAAGGTGATGTTGCTATAGACTAAATGAAAAATGGTACAAATATTTATAGTAGTGTTAATGATAACAATCGTAATGTTAATGATTATAATAACAATAATAACAATAGGACTAGTAACAATAGTTGCAGCAGAGGGTGTCGAGCAGGAACACGGGGGCAGCAGGTGACCCGCAGCCACAGATCCAGACTCCACAGCTCCAGAGCCAGAAACACCTGCAGGAAGTGATAGGAGGAGAGAGGAGAGGGACGAGAAAGCACAAGACCACTGGACTCACCTGAGCCAGCCCTAACTATAAGCTTTATCAAAGAGGAAAGTCTTAAGCCTACTCTTAAATGTGGAGATGGTGTCTGCCTCCTGAACCCAAACTAGAACCTGGTTCCACAGGAGAGGAGCTTGATAGCTGAACGCTCTGGCTCCTAGTCTACTTTTGGA